>NC_080033.1:68891732-69098178 GCF_030020395.1 Manis pentadactyla | reverse complement strand
TAGAGAGAGAGATCTGCTAAGCTTTTTGAGAGAAAGAGAAAGAAAGAGACAGAGAGAGATATGCTAGGCTCCTTGAGAGAGACTGAGGGAGAGAAAGAGAGAGAGAGAGAGGCTAGGCTCCCGTGAACGAGAGAGTGAGAGAGATACATGCAAGGCTCCTTTGTGAGAGAGAGAGAGAGAGCGAGAGTGATTCTAGTATCCTTTGAGAAAGAGAGTGGGATTCTAGGCTCCTTTGTGAGAAAGTGGAGAGATGAAGCGACAGAGAGTTGCTATTCCCCTTTGAGAGAGAGAGAGATGCTAGACTTCTTAGACAGAGAGAGAGAAAAAGAGAGAGATGCTAGAATATTTGGAGAGAGAGAGAAATGCTATGCTCCTTTGAGAGAGAGAGAGAGAGGGAGAGAGGGAGAGGGAGAGAGCGAGTAAGAGAGAGATGCTGGGATCCTTTGATAGAAAGTGGAGAGATACAAAGAGAGATGTATGCTATTCTACTTTAAGAGAGAGAGGACAGAGAGAGAGGGATCATAGGCTCGTTTGAGAGAGAGAGAGAGAGAGAAATATAGACGATATGCTCCTTGGAGAGAGAGTGAGAGAGAGAGAAAGAGAGGGAGAGAGAGAGAGCAGCGAGGCTCTTTTGAGAGAGAGAGATGGAGAGATAAAGATTCTAGGCTCCTATGAGAGAAATAGAGATACATAGACAGACATATGCTGGGCTCCTTTGAGAGAGACTGAGGGAGAGAAGAGAGAGAGAGATGCTAGGCTCCTGTGAACAAGACAGTGAGAGAGATACATGCAAGGCTCCTTCGAGAGAGCGAGCGAGCGAGAGGGATTCTATTCTCCTTTGAGAAAGAGAGAGAGATTCTAGGCTCCTTTCAGAGAAAGTGCAGAGATAGAGAGACAGAGAGTTGCTATTCCCCTTTGAGAGAGAGAGATGCTAGACTTCTTAGACAGAGAGAGAGAAAAAGGGAGAGATGCTAGAATACTTGGAGAGAGAGATATATATGCTATGCTCCTTTGAGAGAGAGAAAGAGAGAGAGAGAGAGGGAGAGAGCGAGTGAGAGCAAGATACTGGGATCCTTTGATAGAAAGTGGAGAGATACAAAGAGAGATGTATGCTATTCAACTGTAAGAGAGAGAGGACAGAGAGAGAGGGATCATAGGCTAGATTGAGAGAGAGAGAGAAATATAGACGATATGCTCCTTGGAGAGAGAGAGAGAGAGAGAGAGAGGGAGAGAGAGAGAGCTGAGAGGCTCCTTTGAGAGAGAGAGATGTAGAGATAAAGATTCTAGGCTCCTATGAGGGAAATAGAGATAGACAGAGATATGCTGGGCTCCTTTGAGTGAGAGAGAGAGTTTCTAAGCTTCTTAGAGAGCGACAGAGAAAGAGAGAGATGCTAGATTCCTTTGAGAGAGAGAGAGATAGATAGATGCTTGTCTCCTCTGAGAGAGACAGAGGGAGAGAACTCTGTTGCTCCTTTCTGAGAGGGAGAGATACTAGGCTCCTTTGAGAGAGAAAGAGATATGCTAGGCTCCTTTCAGAGAAAGAGGAGAGCTAGAGAGACAGAGAGATGCTGGGTTCCTTTTAGAGAAAGAGAGACAGTGAGAGAGGGATCAGAAGCTCCTTTGAGAGAGAGAGAGGGAGAGAGAGAATATATGCTCCTAGGTGAGAGAGAGAGAGAGAGAGAGAGACAGATGCTTATCTCCTTTGAGAAAGAGAGAGATGGTAATCGCCTTTGAGAGAAAGAGAGAGATAGATGCTAGGCTACTTTGTCAGAGAGGGAGGGATGGTAGGCTCTTTGAGAGAGAGAGTAATGCTAGGATTTTAAGAGAGAGAGGGAGTGAGATGCTAGAATCCTTTGAGTGAGACAGAGAGATATATTCTAGGATTCTTTGAGAGAGAGAAAGAGACTGAGAGAGACAGAGATAGAGAGAGATGCTAGGCTCAATAGGACAGAGATAGGGAGGGAGAGAGAGAGATTCTAGGCTCCTTTGAGCGAAAGAGAGATATACAGAGACATGGAGATGCTAGGCTCCTTTGAGGTAGAGAGAGTCAGACAGAGAGAGAGAGGGATCCTTGGCTCTTTGAGAGAGAGCGTCAGGGAGAGAATATATGCTCCTTGGAGATAGAGAGGGAGAGATAGAGAGGGAGACAGAAATGCTTGTCTCCTTTGAGAGAGAGAGAGATAGCTGTGAGGCTCCTTTGTGAGAGAGGGAGATACTAGGCTCCTTTGAGAGAGAAAGAGATATGCTAGGGTCGTTTAAGAGAAAGAGTAGAGCGAGAGAGACAGAGAGATTCTTGGCTCCTTTGAGAGAAAGAGAGACAGAGAGAGAGGGATCCGAGGCTCCTTTGAGAGAGAGAGAGAGTATATATGCTCCTGGGAGAGAGAGAGAGAGACATAGACAGATGCTTGGCTCTTTTGAGGAAGAGAGAGACGCTTATCTCTTTGAGAGAAAGAGAGAGGGAGATGCTACGCTACTTTGTCAGAGAGAGCGGGATGGTAGGCTCCTCTGAGAGTGGGAGTGAGTGATGCTAGGTATCTCAGAGAGAGAAAGAGAGAGATGCTAGAGTCCTTTGAGTGAGAGAGAAAGAGATATTCTAGGATTCTTTGAGAGAGATTAAGAGATAGAGAGACAGAGATAGAGAGAGATTCTAGACTCATTTGAGACAGAGAGAGGCAGTAAAAGAGAGATTCAAGGCTCCTTTGAGCGAAAGAGAGAGATACAGAGACAGGGAGAAGCTAGGCACCTTTGAGGGAGAGAAAGACAGAGAGAGAGGGATCCTAGGCTCTTTGAGAGAGAGAGAGATTGAGGGAGAGAATATATGTTCCCTGGAGAGAGAGAGGGAGAGAGAAAGCGATAGAAAGAGACAAAGAGAGAGAGAGAGAGAGTGAGAGGGAGAGAGAGAGATGCTTGTGTCCTTTTAGAGAGAGAGAGTGTTTGTAAACTACTTAGAGAGAGACAGGGAAAGAGAGAGATCTTCGATTGCTTTGAGAGAGAGAGAGATAGATGCTTGTCTCCTTTGAGAGAGACAGAGAGAGAGCTCTGAGGCTCCTTTCTGAAAGAGAGACTGTAGGCTCCTTTGAGAGATAAAGTGATATGCTAGGCACCTTTGAGAGAAAGAGGAGAGCTAGAGAGGCAGAGAGATGCTGCGTTCCTTTTAGAGAAAGAGAGACAGTGAGAGAGGGATCAGAGGCTCCTTTGAGAGAGAGAGAGGGAGAGAGAGAATATATGCTCCTAGGTGAGAAAGAGACCTATAGAGTGATATGCTTAGCTCCTTTGAGAAAGAGAGAGATGTAATCTCCTTTGAGCGAAAGAGAGAGAGAGAGATGCTAGGCTCCTTTGAGAGAGAAAGATATATGCTTGGCTCCTTTGAGAGAAAGAGGAGAGTTAGACAGAGAGATGCTGGGTTCCTTTTAGAGAAAGAGAGACAGTGAGAGAGGGATCAGAGGATTCTTTGAGAGAGAGAGAGGGAGAGAGAGAATATATGCTCCCAGGTCAGAGAGAGAGAGACATAGAGAGAGAGATGCTTAGCTCCTCTGAGAAAGAGAGAGATGGTAATCTCCTTTGAGAGAAAGAGAGAGATAGATGCTAGGCGACTTTGTCAGAGAGGGAGGGGTGGTAGGCTCTTTGAGAGCGAGAGTAAGTGATGCTAGGATTCTTAGAGAGGGAAAGAGAGAGATCCTGGAATCCTTTGAGTGAGACAGAGAGATATATTCTAGGATTCTTTCAGAGACAGAGAGAGTCTGAGAGAGACCGAGAGAGAGGGAGATGCTAGGCTCAAATGAGAGAGAGAGAGAGGGAGGAAGAGAGAGAGATTCTAGGCTCCTTTGAGCGAAAGAGAGATATACAGATAAATGGAGATGCTAGGCTCCTTTGAGGGAGAGAGAGTCAGACAGAGATAGAGAGCAATCCTAGGCTCTTTGAGAGAGAGAGATAGAGAGGGAGAGAACATATGCTCCTTCTAGAGAGAGATTGAGGGAGAGGGAGAGAGAAAGAGAGAAAGAGAGAGAGACAGAGAGTCAGCGACAAAGAGAGAGATGCTTGGGACGTTTTAGAGAGAGAGATCTGCTAAGCTTTTTGAGAGAAAGAGAAAGAAAGAGACAGAGAGAGATATGCTAGGCTCCTTGAGAGAGACTGAGGGAGAGAAAAGAGAGAGAGAGAGAGGCTAGGCTCCCGTGAACGAGAGAGTGAGAGAGATACATGCAAGGCTCCTTTGTGAGAGAGAGAGAGAGAGCGAGAGTGATTCTAGTATCCTTTGAGAAAGAGAGTGGGATTCTAGGCTCCTTTGTGAGAAAGTGGAGAGATGAAGCGACAGAGAGTTGCTATTCCCCTTTGAGAGAGAGAGAGATGCTAGACTTCTTAGACAGAGAGAGAGAAAAAGAGAGAGATGCTAGAATATTTGGAGAGAGAGAGAAATGCTATGCTCCTTTGAGAGAGAGAGAGAGAGGGAGAGAGGGAGAGGGAGAGAGCGAGTAAGAGAGAGATGCTGGGATCCTTTGATAGAAAGTGGAGAGATACAAAGAGAGATGTATGCTATTCTACTTTAAGAGAGAGAGGACAGAGAGAGAGGGATCATAGGCTCGTTTGAGAGAGAGAGAGAGAGAGAAATATAGACGATATGCTCCTTGGAGAGAGAGTGAGAGAGAGAGAAAGAGAGGGAGAGAGAGAGAGCAGCGAGGCTCTTTTGAGAGAGAGAGATGGAGAGATAAAGATTCTAGGCTCCTATGAGAGAAATAGAGATACATAGACAGACATATGCTGGGCTCCTTTGAGAGAGACTGAGGGAGAGAAGAGAGAGAGAGATGCTAGGCTCCTGTGAACAAGACAGTGAGAGAGATACATGCAAGGCTCCTTCGAGAGAGCGAGCGAGCGAGAGGGATTCTATTCTCCTTTGAGAAAGAGAGAGAGATTCTAGGCTCCTTTCAGAGAAAGTGCAGAGATAGAGAGACAGAGAGTTGCTATTCCCCTTTGAGAGAGAGAGATGCTAGACTTCTTAGACAGAGAGAGAGAAAAAGGGAGAGATGCTAGAATACTTGGAGAGAGAGATATATATGCTATGCTCCTTTGAGAGAGAGAAAGAGAGAGAGAGAGAGGGAGAGAGCGAGTGAGAGCAAGATACTGGGATCCTTTGATAGAAAGTGGAGAGATACAAAGAGAGATGTATGCTATTCAACTGTAAGAGAGAGAGGACAGAGAGAGAGGGATCATAGGCTAGATTGAGAGAGAGAGAGAAATATAGACGATATGCTCCTTGGAGAGAGAGAGAGAGAGAGAGAGAGGGAGAGAGAGAGAGCTGAGAGGCTCCTTTGAGAGAGAGAGATGTAGAGATAAAGATTCTAGGCTCCTATGAGGGAAATAGAGATAGACAGAGATATGCTGGGCTCCTTTGAGTGAGAGAGAGAGTTTCTAAGCTTCTTAGAGAGCGACAGAGAAAGAGAGAGATGCTAGATTCCTTTGAGAGAGAGAGAGATAGATAGATGCTTGTCTCCTCTGAGAGAGACAGAGGGAGAGAACTCTGTTGCTCCTTTCTGAGAGGGAGAGATACTAGGCTCCTTTGAGAGAGAAAGAGATATGCTAGGCTCCTTTCAGAGAAAGAGGAGAGCTAGAGAGACAGAGAGATGCTGGGTTCCTTTTAGAGAAAGAGAGACAGTGAGAGAGGGATCAGAAGCTCCTTTGAGAGAGAGAGAGGGAGAGAGAGAATATATGCTCCTAGGTGAGAGAGAGAGAGAGAGAGAGAGAGACAGATGCTTATCTCCTTTGAGAAAGAGAGAGATGGTAATCGCCTTTGAGAGAAAGAGAGAGATAGATGCTAGGCTACTTTGTCAGAGAGGGAGGGATGGTAGGCTCTTTGAGAGAGAGAGTAATGCTAGGATTTTAAGAGAGAGAGGGAGTGAGATGCTAGAATCCTTTGAGTGAGACAGAGAGATATATTCTAGGATTCTTTGAGAGAGAGAAAGAGACTGAGAGAGACAGAGATAGAGAGAGATGCTAGGCTCAATAGGACAGAGATAGGGAGGGAGAGAGAGAGATTCTAGGCTCCTTTGAGCGAAAGAGAGATATACAGAGACATGGAGATGCTAGGCTCCTTTGAGGTAGAGAGAGTCAGACAGAGAGAGAGAGGGATCCTTGGCTCTTTGAGAGAGAGCGTCAGGGAGAGAATATATGCTCCTTGGAGATAGAGAGGGAGAGATAGAGAGGGAGACAGAAATGCTTGTCTCCTTTGAGAGAGAGAGAGATAGCTGTGAGGCTCCTTTGTGAGAGAGGGAGATACTAGGCTCCTTTGAGAGAGAAAGAGATATGCTAGGGTCGTTTAAGAGAAAGAGTAGAGCGAGAGAGACAGAGAGATTCTTGGCTCCTTTGAGAGAAAGAGAGACAGAGAGAGAGGGATCCGAGGCTCCTTTGAGAGAGAGAGAGAGTATATATGCTCCTGGGAGAGAGAGAGAGAGACATAGACAGATGCTTGGCTCTTTTGAGGAAGAGAGAGACGCTTATCTCTTTGAGAGAAAGAGAGAGGGAGATGCTACGCTACTTTGTCAGAGAGAGCGGGATGGTAGGCTCCTCTGAGAGTGGGAGTGAGTGATGCTAGGTATCTCAGAGAGAGAAAGAGAGAGATGCTAGAGTCCTTTGAGTGAGAGAGAAAGAGATATTCTAGGATTCTTTGAGAGAGATTAAGAGATAGAGAGACAGAGATAGAGAGAGATTCTAGACTCATTTGAGACAGAGAGAGGCAGTAAAAGAGAGATTCAAGGCTCCTTTGAGCGAAAGAGAGAGATACAGAGACAGGGAGAAGCTAGGCACCTTTGAGGGAGAGAAAGACAGAGAGAGAGGGATCCTAGGCTCTTTGAGAGAGAGAGAGATTGAGGGAGAGAATATATGTTCCTTGGAGAGAGAGAGGGAGAGAGAAAGCGATAGAAAGAGACAAAGAGAGAGAGAGAGAGAGAGAGAGGGAGAGAGAGAGATGCTTGTGTCCTTTTAGAGAGAGAGAGTGTTTGTAAACTACTTAGAGAGAGACAGGGAAAGAGAGATCTTCGATTGCTTTGAGAGAGTGAGAGATAGATGCTTGTCTCCTTTGAGAGAGACAGAGAGAGAGCTCTGAGGCTCCTTTCTGAAAGAGAGACTGTAGGCTCCTTTGAGAGATAAAGTGATATGCTAGGCACCTTTGAGAGAAAGAGGAGAGCTAGAGAGGCAGAGAGATGCTGCGTTCCTTTTAGAGAAAGAGAGACAGTGAGAGAGGGATCAGAGGCTCCTTTGAGAGAGAGAGAGGGAGAGAGAGAATATATGCTCCTAGGTGAGAAAGAGACCTATAGAGTGATATGCTTAGCTCCTTTGAGAAAGAGAGAGATGTAATCTCCTTTGAGCGAAAGAGAGAGAGAGAGATGCTAGGCTCCTTTGAGAGAGAAAGATATATGCTTGGCTCCTTTGAGAGAAAGAGGAGAGTTAGACAGAGAGATGCTGGGTTCCTTTTAGAGAAAGAGAGACAGTGAGAGAGGGATCAGAGGATTCTTTGAGAGAGAGAGAGGGAGAGAGAGAATATATGCTCCCAGGTCAGAGAGAGAGAGAGACATAGAGAGAGAGATGCTTAGCTCCTCTGAGAAAGAGAGAGATGGTAATCTCCTTTGAGAGAAAGAGAGAGATAGATGCTAGGCGACTTTGTCAGAGAGGGAGGGGTGGTAGGCTCTTTGAGAGCGAGAGTAAGTGATGCTAGGATTCTTAGAGAGGGAAAGAGAGAGATCCTGGAATCCTTTGAGTGAGACAGAGAGATATATTCTAGGATTCTTTCAGAGACAGAGAGAGTCTGAGAGAGACCGAGAGAGAGGGAGATGCTAGGCTCAAATGAGAGAGAGAGAGAGAGGGAGGCAGAGAGAGAGATTCTAGGCTCCTTTGAGCGAAAGAGAGATATACAGATAAATGGAGATGCTAGGCTCCTTTGAGGGAGAGAGAGTCAGACAGAGATAGAGAGCAATCCTAGGCTCTTTGAGAGAGAGAGATAGAGAGGGAGAGAACATATGCTCCTTCTAGAGAGAGATTGAGGGAGAGGGAGAGAGAAAGAGAGAAAGAGAGAGAGACAGAGAGTCAGCGACAAAGAGAGAGATGCTTGGGACGTTTTAGAGAGAGAGATCTGCTAAGCTTTTTGAGAGAAAGAGAAAGAAAGAGACAGAGAGAGATATGCTAGGCTCCTTGAGAGAGACTGAGGGAGAGAAAAGAGAGAGAGAGAGAGGCTAGGCTCCCGTGAACGAGAGAGTGAGAGAGATACATGCAAGGCTCCTTTGTGAGAGAGAGAGAGAGAGCGAGAGTGATTCTAGTATCCTTTGAGAAAGAGAGTGGGATTCTAGGCTCCTTTGTGAGAAAGTGGAGAGATGAAGCGACAGAGAGTTGCTATTCCCCTTTGAGAGAGAGAGAGATGCTAGACTTCTTAGACAGAGAGAGAGAAAAAGAGAGAGATGCTAGAATATTTGGAGAGAGAGAGAAATGCTATGCTCCTTTGAGAGAGAGAGAGAGAGGGAGAGAGGGAGAGGGAGAGAGCGAGTAAGAGAGAGATGCTGGGATCCTTTGATAGAAAGTGGAGAGATACAAAGAGAGATGTATGCTATTCTACTTTAAGAGAGAGAGGACAGAGAGAGAGGGATCATAGGCTCGTTTGAGAGAGAGAGAGAGAGAGAGAAATATAGACGATATGCTCCTTGGAGAGAGAGTGAGAGAGAGAGAAAGAGAGGGAGAGAGAGAGAGCAGCGAGGCTCTTTTGAGAGAGAGAGATGGAGAGATAAAGATTCTAGGCTCCTATGAGAGAAATAGAGATACATAGACAGACATATGCTGGGCTCCTTTGAGAGAGACTGAGGGAGAGAAGAGAGAGAGAGATGCTAGGCTCCTGTGAACAAGACAGTGAGAGAGATACATGCAAGGCTCCTTCGAGAGAGCGAGCGAGCGAGAGGGATTCTATTCTCCTTTGAGAAAGAGAGAGAGATTCTAGGCTCCTTTCAGAGAAAGTGCAGAGATAGAGAGACAGAGAGTTGCTATTCCCCTTTGAGAGAGAGAGATGCTAGACTTCTTAGACAGAGAGAGAGAAAAAGGGAGAGATGCTAGAATACTTGGAGAGAGAGATATATATGCTATGCTCCTTTGAGAGAGAGAAAGAGAGAGAGAGAGAGGGAGAGAGCGAGTGAGAGCAAGATACTGGGATCCTTTGATAGAAAGTGGAGAGATACAAAGAGAGATGTATGCTATTCAACTGTAAGAGAGAGAGGACAGAGAGAGAGGGATCATAGGCTAGATTGAGAGAGAGAGAGAAATATAGACGATATGCTCCTTGGAGAGAGAGAGAGAGAGAGAGAGAGGGAGAGAGAGAGAGCTGAGAGGCTCCTTTGAGAGAGAGAGATGTAGAGATAAAGATTCTAGGCTCCTATGAGGGAAATAGAGATAGACAGAGATATGCTGGGCTCCTTTGAGTGAGAGAGAGAGTTTCTAAGCTTCTTAGAGAGCGACAGAGAAAGAGAGAGATGCTAGATTCCTTTGAGAGAGAGAGAGATAGATAGATGCTTGTCTCCTCTGAGAGAGACAGAGGGAGAGAACTCTGTTGCTCCTTTCTGAGAGGGAGAGATACTAGGCTCCTTTGAGAGAGAAAGAGATATGCTAGGCTCCTTTCAGAGAAAGAGGAGAGCTAGAGAGACAGAGAGATGCTGGGTTCCTTTTAGAGAAAGAGAGACAGTGAGAGAGGGATCAGAAGCTCCTTTGAGAGAGAGAGAGGGAGAGAGAGAATATATGCTCCTAGGTGAGAGAGAGAGAGAGAGAGAGAGACAGATGCTTATCTCCTTTGAGAAAGAGAGAGATGGTAATCGCCTTTGAGAGAAAGAGAGAGATAGATGCTAGGCTACTTTGTCAGAGAGGGAGGGATGGTAGGCTCTTTGAGAGAGAGAGTAATGCTAGGATTTTAAGAGAGAGAGGGAGTGAGATGCTAGAATCCTTTGAGTGAGACAGAGAGATATATTCTAGGATTCTTTGAGAGAGAGAAAGAGACTGAGAGAGACAGAGATAGAGAGAGATGCTAGGCTCAATAGGACAGAGATAGGGAGGGAGAGAGAGAGATTCTAGGCTCCTTTGAGCGAAAGAGAGATATACAGAGACATGGAGATGCTAGGCTCCTTTGAGGTAGAGAGAGTCAGACAGAGAGAGAGAGGGATCCTTGGCTCTTTGAGAGAGAGCGTCAGGGAGAGAATATATGCTCCTTGGAGATAGAGAGGGAGAGATAGAGAGGGAGACAGAAATGCTTGTCTCCTTTGAGAGAGAGAGAGATAGCTGTGAGGCTCCTTTGTGAGAGAGGGAGATACTAGGCTCCTTTGAGAGAGAAAGAGATATGCTAGGGTCGTTTAAGAGAAAGAGTAGAGCGAGAGAGACAGAGAGATTCTTGGCTCCTTTGAGAGAAAGAGAGACAGAGAGAGAGGGATCCGAGGCTCCTTTGAGAGAGAGAGAGAGTATATATGCTCCTGGGAGAGAGAGAGAGAGACATAGACAGATGCTTGGCTCTTTTGAGGAAGAGAGAGACGCTTATCTCTTTGAGAGAAAGAGAGAGGGAGATGCTACGCTACTTTGTCAGAGAGAGCGGGATGGTAGGCTCCTCTGAGAGTGGGAGTGAGTGATGCTAGGTATCTCAGAGAGAGAAAGAGAGAGATGCTAGAGTCCTTTGAGTGAGAGAGAAAGAGATATTCTAGGATTCTTTGAGAGAGATTAAGAGATAGAGAGACAGAGATAGAGAGAGATTCTAGACTCATTTGAGACAGAGAGAGGCAGTAAAAGAGAGATTCAAGGCTCCTTTGAGCGAAAGAGAGAGATACAGAGACAGGGAGAAGCTAGGCACCTTTGAGGGAGAGAAAGACAGAGAGAGAGGGATCCTAGGCTCTTTGAGAGAGAGAGAGATTGAGGGAGAGAATATATGTTCCCTGGAGAGAGAGAGGGAGAGAGAAAGCGATAGAAAGAGACAAAGAGAGAGAGAGAGAGAGTGAGAGGGAGAGAGAGAGATGCTTGTGTCCTTTTAGAGAGAGAGAGTGTTTGTAAACTACTTAGAGAGAGACAGGGAAAGAGAGAGATCTTCGATTGCTTTGAGAGAGAGAGAGATAGATGCTTGTCTCCTTTGAGAGAGACAGAGAGAGAGCTCTGAGGCTCCTTTCTGAAAGAGAGACTGTAGGCTCCTTTGAGAGATAAAGTGATATGCTAGGCACCTTTGAGAGAAAGAGGAGAGCTAGAGAGGCAGAGAGATGCTGCGTTCCTTTTAGAGAAAGAGAGACAGTGAGAGAGGGATCAGAGGCTCCTTTGAGAGAGAGAGAGGGAGAGAGAGAATATATGCTCCTAGGTGAGAAAGAGACCTATAGAGTGATATGCTTAGCTCCTTTGAGAAAGAGAGAGATGTAATCTCCTTTGAGCGAAAGAGAGAGAGAGAGATGCTAGGCTCCTTTGAGAGAGAAAGATATATGCTTGGCTCCTTTGAGAGAAAGAGGAGAGTTAGACAGAGAGATGCTGGGTTCCTTTTAGAGAAAGAGAGACAGTGAGAGAGGGATCAGAGGATTCTTTGAGAGAGAGAGAGGGAGAGAGAGAATATATGCTCCCAGGTCAGAGAGAGAGAGACATAGAGAGAGAGATGCTTAGCTCCTCTGAGAAAGAGAGAGATGGTAATCTCCTTTGAGAGAAAGAGAGAGATAGATGCTAGGCGACTTTGTCAGAGAGGGAGGGGTGGTAGGCTCTTTGAGAGCGAGAGTAAGTGATGCTAGGATTCTTAGAGAGGGAAAGAGAGAGATCCTGGAATCCTTTGAGTGAGACAGAGAGATATATTCTAGGATTCTTTCAGAGACAGAGAGAGTCTGAGAGAGACCGAGAGAGAGGGAGATGCTAGGCTCAAATGAGAGAGAGAGAGAGGGAGGCAGAGAGAGAGATTCTAGGCTCCTTTGAGCGAAAGAGAGATATACAGATAAATGGAGATGCTAGGCTCCTTTGAGGGAGAGAGAGTCAGACAGAGATAGAGAGCAATCCTAGGCTCTTTGAGAGAGAGAGATAGAGAGGGAGAGAACATATGCTCCTTCTAGAGAGAGATTGAGGGAGAGGGAGAGAGAAAGAGAGAAAGAGAGAGAGACAGAGAGTCAGCGACAAAGAGAGAGATGCTTGGGACGTTTTAGAGAGAGAGATCTGCTAAGCTTTTTGAGAGAAAGAGAAAGAAAGAGACAGAGAGAGATATGCTAGGCTCCTTGAGAGAGACTGAGGGAGAGAAAAGAGAGAGAGAGAGAGGCTAGGCTCCCGTGAACGAGAGAGTGAGAGAGATACATGCAAGGCTCCTTTGTGAGAGAGAGAGAGAGAGCGAGAGTGATTCTAGTATCCTTTGAGAAAGAGAGTGGGATTCTAGGCTCCTTTGTGAGAAAGTGGAGAGATGAAGCGACAGAGAGTTGCTATTCCCCTTTGAGAGAGAGAGAGATGCTAGACTTCTTAGACAGAGAGAGAGAAAAAGAGAGAGATGCTAGAATATTTGGAGAGAGAGAGAAATGCTATGCTCCTTTGAGAGAGAGAGAGAGAGGGAGAGAGGGAGAGGGAGAGAGCGAGTAAGAGAGAGATGCTGGGATCCTTTGATAGAAAGTGGAGAGATACAAAGAGAGATGTATGCTATTCTACTTTAAGAGAGAGAGGACAGAGAGAGAGGGATCATAGGCTCGTTTGAGAGAGAGAGAGAGAGAGAAATATAGACGATATGCTCCTTGGAGAGAGAGTGAGAGAGAGAGAAAGAGAGGGAGAGAGAGAGAGCAGCGAGGCTCTTTTGAGAGAGAGAGATGGAGAGATAAAGATTCTAGGCTCCTATGAGAGAAATAGAGATACATAGACAGACATATGCTGGGCTCCTTTGAGAGAGACTGAGGGAGAGAAGAGAGAGAGAGATGCTAGGCTCCTGTGAACAAGACAGTGAGAGAGATACATGCAAGGCTCCTTCGAGAGAGCGAGCGAGCGAGAGGGATTCTATTCTCCTTTGAGAAAGAGAGAGAGATTCTAGGCTCCTTTCAGAGAAAGTGCAGAGATAGAGAGACAGAGAGTTGCTATTCCCCTTTGAGAGAGAGAGATGCTAGACTTCTTAGACAGAGAGAGAGAAAAAGGGAGAGATGCTAGAATACTTGGAGAGAGAGATATATATGCTATGCTCCTTTGAGAGAGAGAAAGAGAGAGAGAGAGAGGGAGAGAGCGAGTGAGAGCAAGATACTGGGATCCTTTGATAGAAAGTGGAGAGATACAAAGAGAGATGTATGCTATTCAACTGTAAGAGAGAGAGGACAGAGAGAGAGGGATCATAGGCTAGATTGAGAGAGAGAGAGAAATATAGACGATATGCTCCTTGGAGAGAGAGAGAGAGAGAGAGAGAGGGAGAGAGAGAGAGCTGAGAGGCTCCTTTGAGAGAGAGAGATGTAGAGATAAAGATTCTAGGCTCCTATGAGGGAAATAGAGATAGACAGAGATATGCTGGGCTCCTTTGAGTGAGAGAGAGAGTTTCTAAGCTTCTTAGAGAGCGACAGAGAAAGAGAGAGATGCTAGATTCCTTTGAGAGAGAGAGAGATAGATAGATGCTTGTCTCCTCTGAGAGAGACAGAGGGAGAGAACTCTGTTGCTCCTTTCTGAGAGGGAGAGATACTAGGCTCCTTTGAGAGAGAAAGAGATATGCTAGGCTCCTTTCAGAGAAAGAGGAGAGCTAGAGAGACAGAGAGATGCTGGGTTCCTTTTAGAGAAAGAGAGACAGTGAGAGAGGGATCAGAAGCTCCTTTGAGAGAGAGAGAGGGAGAGAGAGAATATATGCTCCTAGGTGAGAGAGAGAGAGAGAGAGAGAGAGACAGATGCTTATCTCCTTTGAGAAAGAGAGAGATGGTAATCGCCTTTGAGAGAAAGAGAGAGATAGATGCTAGGCTACTTTGTCAGAGAGGGAGGGATGGTAGGCTCTTTGAGAGAGAGAGTAATGCTAGGATTTTAAGAGAGAGAGGGAGTGAGATGCTAGAATCCTTTGAGTGAGACAGAGAGATATATTCTAGGATTCTTTGAGAGAGAGAAAGAGACTGAGAGAGACAGAGATAGAGAGAGATGCTAGGCTCAATAGGACAGAGATAGGGAGGGAGAGAGAGAGATTCTAGGCTCCTTTGAGCGAAAGAGAGATATACAGAGACATGGAGATGCTAGGCTCCTTTGAGGTAGAGAGAGTCAGACAGAGAGAGAGAGGGATCCTTGGCTCTTTGAGAGAGAGCGTCAGGGAGAGAATATATGCTCCTTGGAGATAGAGAGGGAGAGATAGAGAGGGAGACAGAAATGCTTGTCTCCTTTGAGAGAGAGAGAGATAGCTGTGAGGCTCCTTTGTGAGAGAGGGAGATACTAGGCTCCTTTGAGAGAGAAAGAGATATGCTAGGGTCGTTTAAGAGAAAGAGTAGAGCGAGAGAGACAGAGAGATTCTTGGCTCCTTTGAGAGAAAGAGAGACAGAGAGAGAGGGATCCGAGGCTCCTTTGAGAGAGAGAGAGAGTATATATGCTCCTGGGAGAGAGAGAGAGAGACATAGACAGATGCTTGGCTCTTTTGAGGAAGAGAGAGACGCTTATCTCTTTGAGAGAAAGAGAGAGGGAGATGCTACGCTACTTTGTCAGAGAGAGCGGGATGGTAGGCTCCTCTGAGAGTGGGAGTGAGTGATGCTAGGTATCTCAGAGAGAGAAAGAGAGAGATGCTAGAGTCCTTTGAGTGAGAGAGAAAGAGATATTCTAGGATTCTTTGAGAGAGATTAAGAGATAGAGAGACAGAGATAGAGAGAGATTCTAGACTCATTTGAGACAGAGAGAGGCAGTAAAAGAGAGATTCAAGGCTCCTTTGAGCGAAAGAGAGAGATACAGAGACAGGGAGAAGCTAGGCACCTTTGAGGGAGAGAAAGACAGAGAGAGAGGGATCCTAGGCTCTTTGAGAGAGAGAGAGATTGAGGGAGAGAATATATGTTCCTTGGAGAGAGAGAGGGAGAGAGAAAGCGATAGAAAGAGACAAAGAGAGAGAGAGAGAGAGAGAGAGAGGGAGAGAGAGAGATGCTTGTGTCCTTTTAGAGAGAGAGAGTGTTTGTAAACTACTTAGAGAGAGACAGGGAAAGAGAGATCTTCGATTGCTTTGAGAGAGAGAGAGATAGATGCTTGTCTCCTTTGAGAGAGACAGAGAGAGAGCTCTGAGGCTCCTTTCTGAAAGAGAGACTGTAGGCTCCTTTGAGAGATAAAGTGATATGCTAGGCACCTTTGAGAGAAAGAGGAGAGCTAGAGAGGCAGAGAGATGCTGCGTTCCTTTTAGAGAAAGAGAGACAGTGAGAGAGGGATCAGAGGCTCCTTTGAGAGAGAGAGAGGGAGAGAGAGAATATATGCTCCTAGGTGAGAAAGAGACCTATAGAGTGATATGCTTAGCTCCTTTGAGAAAGAGAGAGATGTAATCTCCTTTGAGCGAAAGAGAGAGAGAGAGATGCTAGGCTCCTTTGAGAGAGAAAGATATATGCTTGGCTCCTTTGAGAGAAAGAGGAGAGTTAGACAGAGAGATGCTGGGTTCCTTTTAGAGAAAGAGAGACAGTGAGAGAGGGATCAGAGGATTCTTTGAGAGAGAGAGAGGGAGAGAGAGAATATATGCTCCCAGGTCAGAGAGAGAGAGAGACATAGAGAGAGAGATGCTTAGCTCCTCTGAGAAAGAGAGAGATGGTAATCTCCTTTGAGAGAAAGAGAGAGATAGATGCTAGGCGACTTTGTCAGAGAGGGAGGGGTGGTAGGCTCTTTGAGAGCGAGAGTAAGTGATGCTAGGATTCTTAGAGAGGGAAAGAGAGAGATCCTGGAATCCTTTGAGTGAGACAGAGAGATATATTCTAGGATTCTTTCAGAGACAGAGAGAGTCTGAGAGAGACCGAGAGAGAGGGAGATGCTAGGCTCAAATGAGAGAGAGAGAGAGAGGGAGGCAGAGAGAGAGATTCTAGGCTCCTTTGAGCGAAAGAGAGATATACAGATAAATGGAGATGCTAGGCTCCTTTGAGGGAGAGAGAGTCAGACAGAGATAGAGAGCAATCCTAGGCTCTTTGAGAGAGAGAGATAGAGAGGGAGAGAACATATGCTCCTTCTAGAGAGAGATTGAGGGAGAGGGAGAGAGAAAGAGAGAAAGAGAGAGAGACAGAGAGTCAGCGACAAAGAGAGAGATGCTTGGGACGTTTTAGAGAGAGAGATCTGCTAAGCTTTTTGAGAGAAAGAGAAAGAAAGAGACAGAGAGAGATATGCTAGGCTCCTTGAGAGAGACTGAGGGAGAGAAAAGAGAGAGAGAGAGAGGCTAGGCTCCCGTGAACGAGAGAGTGAGAGAGATACATGCAAGGCTCCTTTGTGAGAGAGAGAGAGAGAGCGAGAGTGATTCTAGTATCCTTTGAGAAAGAGAGTGGGATTCTAGGCTCCTTTGTGAGAAAGTGGAGAGATGAAGCGACAGAGAGTTGCTATTCCCCTTTGAGAGAGAGAGAGATGCTAGACTTCTTAGACAGAGAGAGAGAAAAAGAGAGAGATGCTAGAATATTTGGAGAGAGAGAGAAATGCTATGCTCCTTTGAGAGAGAGAGAGAGAGGGAGAGAGGGAGAGGGAGAGAGCGAGTAAGAGAGAGATGCTGGGATCCTTTGATAGAAAGTGGAGAGATACAAAGAGAGATGTATGCTATTCTACTTTAAGAGAGAGAGGACAGAGAGAGAGGGATCATAGGCTCGTTTGAGAGAGAGAGAGAGAGAGAAATATAGACGATATGCTCCTTGGAGAGAGAGTGAGAGAGAGAGAAAGAGAGGGAGAGAGAGAGAGCAGCGAGGCTCTTTTGAGAGAGAGAGATGGAGAGATAAAGATTCTAGGCTCCTATGAGAGAAATAGAGATACATAGACAGACATATGCTGGGCTCCTTTGAGAGAGACTGAGGGAGAGAAGAGAGAGAGAGATGCTAGGCTCCTGTGAACAAGACAGTGAGAGAGATACATGCAAGGCTCCTTCGAGAGAGCGAGCGAGCGAGAGGGATTCTATTCTCCTTTGAGAAAGAGAGAGAGATTCTAGGCTCCTTTCAGAGAAAGTGCAGAGATAGAGAGACAGAGAGTTGCTATTCCCCTTTGAGAGAGAGAGATGCTAGACTTCTTAGACAGAGAGAGAGAAAAAGGGAGAGATGCTAGAATACTTGGAGAGAGAGATATATATGCTATGCTCCTTTGAGAGAGAGAAAGAGAGAGAGAGAGAGGGAGAGAGCGAGTGAGAGCAAGATACTGGGATCCTTTGATAGAAAGTGGAGAGATACAAAGAGAGATGTATGCTATTCAACTGTAAGAGAGAGAGGACAGAGAGAGAGGGATCATAGGCTAGATTGAGAGAGAGAGAGAAATATAGACGATATGCTCCTTGGAGAGAGAGAGAGAGAGAGAGAGAGGGAGAGAGAGAGAGCTGAGAGGCTCCTTTGAGAGAGAGAGATGTAGAGATAAAGATTCTAGGCTCCTATGAGGGAAATAGAGATAGACAGAGATATGCTGGGCTCCTTTGAGTGAGAGAGAGAGTTTCTAAGCTTCTTAGAGAGCGACAGAGAAAGAGAGAGATGCTAGATTCCTTTGAGAGAGAGAGAGATAGATAGATGCTTGTCTCCTCTGAGAGAGACAGAGGGAGAGAACTCTGTTGCTCCTTTCTGAGAGGGAGAGATACTAGGCTCCTTTGAGAGAGAAAGAGATATGCTAGGCTCCTTTCAGAGAAAGAGGAGAGCTAGAGAGACAGAGAGATGCTGGGTTCCTTTTAGAGAAAGAGAGACAGTGAGAGAGGGATCAGAAGCTCCTTTGAGAGAGAGAGAGGGAGAGAGAGAATATATGCTCCTAGGTGAGAGAGAGAGAGAGAGAGAGAGAGACAGATGCTTATCTCCTTTGAGAAAGAGAGAGATGGTAATCGCCTTTGAGAGAAAGAGAGAGATAGATGCTAGGCTACTTTGTCAGAGAGGGAGGGATGGTAGGCTCTTTGAGAGAGAGAGTAATGCTAGGATTTTAAGAGAGAGAGGGAGTGAGATGCTAGAATCCTTTGAGTGAGACAGAGAGATATATTCTAGGATTCTTTGAGAGAGAGAAAGAGACTGAGAGAGACAGAGATAGAGAGAGATGCTAGGCTCAATAGGACAGAGATAGGGAGGGAGAGAGAGAGATTCTAGGCTCCTTTGAGCGAAAGAGAGATATACAGAGACATGGAGATGCTAGGCTCCTTTGAGGTAGAGAGAGTCAGACAGAGAGAGAGAGGGATCCTTGGCTCTTTGAGAGAGAGCGTCAGGGAGAGAATATATGCTCCTTGGAGATAGAGAGGGAGAGATAGAGAGGGAGACAGAAATGCTTGTCTCCTTTGAGAGAGAGAGAGATAGCTGTGAGGCTCCTTTGTGAGAGAGGGAGATACTAGGCTCCTTTGAGAGAGAAAGAGATATGCTAGGGTCGTTTAAGAGAAAGAGTAGAGCGAGAGAGACAGAGAGATTCTTGGCTCCTTTGAGAGAAAGAGAGACAGAGAGAGAGGGATCCGAGGCTCCTTTGAGAGAGAGAGAGAGTATATATGCTCCTGGGAGAGAGAGAGAGAGACATAGACAGATGCTTGGCTCTTTTGAGGAAGAGAGAGACGCTTATCTCTTTGAGAGAAAGAGAGAGGGAGATGCTACGCTACTTTGTCAGAGAGAGCGGGATGGTAGGCTCCTCTGAGAGTGGGAGTGAGTGATGCTAGGTATCTCAGAGAGAGAAAGAGAGAGATGCTAGAGTCCTTTGAGTGAGAGAGAAAGAGATATTCTAGGATTCTTTGAGAGAGATTAAGAGATAGAGAGACAGAGATAGAGAGAGATTCTAGACTCATTTGAGACAGAGAGAGGCAGTAAAAGAGAGATTCAAGGCTCCTTTGAGCGAAAGAGAGAGATACAGAGACAGGGAGAAGCTAGGCACCTTTGAGGGAGAGAAAGACAGAGAGAGAGGGATCCTAGGCTCTTTGAGAGAGAGAGAGATTGAGGGAGAGAATATATGTTCCTTGGAGAGAGAGAGGGAGAGAGAAAGCGATAGAAAGAGACAAAGAGAGAGAGAGAGAGAGTGAGAGGGAGAGAGAGAGATGCTTGTGTCCTTTTAGAGAGAGAGAGTGTTTGTAAACTACTTAGAGAGAGACAGGGAAAGAGAGAGATCTTCGATTGCTTTGAGAGAGAGAGAGATAGATGCTTGTCTCCTTTGAGAGAGACAGAGAGAGAGCTCTGAGGCTCCTTTCTGAAAGAGAGACTGTAGGCTCCTTTGAGAGATAAAGTGATATGCTAGGCACCTTTGAGAGAAAGAGGAGAGCTAGAGAGGCAGAGAGATGCTGCGTTCCTTTTAGAGAAAGAGAGACAGTGAGAGAGGGATCAGAGGCTCCTTTGAGAGAGAGAGAGGGAGAGAGAGAATATATGCTCCTAGGTGAGAAAGAGACCTATAGAGTGATATGCTTAGCTCCTTTGAGAAAGAGAGAGATGTAATCTCCTTTGAGCGAAAGAGAGAGAGAGAGATGCTAGGCTCCTTTGAGAGAGAAAGATATATGCTTGGCTCCTTTGAGAGAAAGAGGAGAGTTAGACAGAGAGATGCTGGGTTCCTTTTAGAGAAAGAGAGACAGTGAGAGAGGGATCAGAGGATTCTTTGAGAGAGAGAGGGAGAGAGAGAATATATGCTCCCAGGTCAGAGAGAGAGAGACATAGAGAGAGAGATGCTTAGCTCCTCTGAGAAAGAGAGAGATGGTAATCTCCTTTGAGAGAAAGAGAGAGATAGATGCTAGGCGACTTTGTCAGAGAGGGAGGGGTGGTAGGCTCTTTGAGAGCGAGAGTAAGTGATGCTAGGATTCTTAGAGAGGGAAAGAGAGAGATCCTGGAATCCTTTGAGTGAGACAGAGAGATATATTCTAGGATTCTTTCAGAGACAGAGAGAGTCTGAGAGAGACCGAGAGAGAGGGAGATGCTAGGCTCAAATGAGAGAGAGAGAGAGGGAGGAAGAGAGAGAGATTCTAGGCTCCTTTGAGCGAAAGAGAGATATACAGATAAATGGAGATGCTAGGCTCCTTTGAGGGAGAGAGAGTCAGACAGAGATAGAGAGCAATCCTAGGCTCTTTGAGAGAGAGAGATAGAGAGGGAGAGAACATATGCTCCTTCTAGAGAGAGATTGAGGGAGAGAGAGAGAGAAAGAGAGAAAGAGAGAGAGACAGAGAGACAGCGACATAGAGAGAGATGCTTGGGACGTTTTAGAGAGAGAGAGATCTGCTAAGCTTTTTGAGAGAAAGAGAAAGGAAGAGACAGAGAGAGATATGCTAGGCTTCTTGAGAGAGACTGAGGGAGAGAAAAGAGAGAGAGAGAGAGGCTAGGCTCCCGTGAACGAGAGAGTGAGAGAGATACATGCAAGGCTCCTTTGTGAGAGAGAGAGAGAGCGAGAGTGATTCTAGTATCCTTTGAGAAAGAGAATGGGATTCTAGGCTCCTTTGTGAGAAAGTGGAGAGATGAAGCGACAGAGAGTTGCTATTCCCCTTTGAGAGAGAGAGAGATGCTAGACTTCTTAGACAGAGAGAGAGAAAAAGAGAGAGATGCTAGAATATTTGGAGAGAGAGAGAAATGCTATGCTCCTTTGAGAGAGAGAGAGAGAGAGGGAGAGAGGGAGAGGGAGAGAGCGAGTAAGAGAGAGATGCTGGGATCCTTTGATAGAAAGTGGAGAGATACAAAGAGAGATGTATGCTATTCTACTTTAAGAGAGAGAGGACAGAGAGAGAGGGATCATAGGCTCGTTTGAGAGAGAGAGAGAGAGAGAAATATAGACGATATGCTCCTTGGAGAGAGAGTGAGAGAGAAAGAGAGGGAGAGAGAGAGAGCAGCGAGGCTCTTTTGAGAGAGAGAGATGGAGAGATAAAGATTCTAGGCTCCTATGAGAGAAATAGAGATACATAGACAGACATATGCTGGGCTCCTTTGAGAGAGACTGAGGGAGAGAAGAGAGAGAGAGATGCTAGGCTCCTGTGAACAAGACAGTGAGAGAGATACATGCAAGGCTCCTTCGAGAGAGCGAGCGAGCGAGAGGGATTCTATTCTCCTTTGAGAAAGAGAGAGAGATTCTAGGCTCCTTTCAGAGAAAGTGCAGAGATAGAGAGACAGAGAGTTGCTATTCCCCTTTGAGAGAGAGAGATGCTAGACTTCTTAGACAGAGAGAGAGAAAAAGGGAGAGATGCTAGAATACTTGGAGAGAGAGATATATATGCTATGCTCCTTTGAGAGAGAGAAAGAGAGAGAGAGAGGGAGAGAGCGAGTGAGAGCAAGATACTGGGATCCTTTGATAGAAAGTGGAGAGATACAAAGAGAGATGTATGCTATTCAACTGTAAGAGAGAGAGGACAGAGAGAGAGGGATCATAGGCTAGATTGAGAGAGAGAGAGAAATATAGACGATATGCTCCTTGGAGAGAGAGTGAGAGAGAGAGAGAGGGAGAGAGAGAGAGCTGAGAGGCTCCTTTGAGAGAGAGAGATGTAGAGATAAAGATTCTAGGCTCCTATGAGGGAAATAGAGATAGACAGAGATATGCTGGGCTCCTTTGAGTGAGAGAGAGAGTTTCTAAGCTTCTTAGAGAGCGACAGAGAAAGAGAGAGATGCTAGATTCCTTTGAGAGAGAGAGATAGATAGATGCTTGTCTCCTTTGAGAGAGACAGAGGGAGAGAACTCTGTTGCTCCTTTCTGAGAGGGAGAGATACTAGGCTCCTTTGAGAGAGAAAGAGATATGCTAGGCTCCTTTCAGAGAAAGAGGAGAGCTAGAGAGACAGAGAGATGCTGGGTTCCTTTTAGAGAAAGAGAGACAGTGAGAGAGGGATCAGAAGCTCCTTTGAGAGAGAGAGAGGGAGAGAGAGAATATATGCTCCTAGGTGAGAGAGAGAGAGAGAGAGAGAGAGAGAGAGAGACAGATGCTTATCTCCTTTGAGAAAGAGAGAGATGGTAATCGCCTTTGAGAGAAAGAGAGAGATAGATGCTAGGCTACTTTGTCAGAGAGGGAGGGATGGTAGGCTCTTTGAGAGAGAGAGTAATGCTAGGATTTTAAGAGAGAGAGGGAGTGAGATGCTAGAATCCTTTGAGTGAGACAGAGAGATATATTCTAGGATTCTTTGAGAGAGAGAAAGAGACTGAGAGAGACAGAGATAGAGAGAGATGCTAGGCTCAATAGGACAGAGATAGGGAGGGAGAGAGAGAGATTCTAGGCTCCTTTGAGCGAAAGAGAGATATACAGAGACATGGAGATGCTAGGCTCCTTTGAGGTAGAGAGAGTCAGACAGAGAGAGAGAGGGATCCTTGGCTCTTTGAGAGAGAGCGTCAGGGAGAGAATATATGCTCCTTGGAGATAGAGAGGGAGAGATAGAGAGGGAGACAGAAATGCTTGTCTCCTTTGAGAGAGAGAGAGATAGCTGTGAGGCTCCTTTGTGAGAGAGGGAGATACTAGGCTCCTTTGAGAGAGAAAGAGATATGCTAGGGTCGTTTAAGAGAAAGAGTAGAGCGAGAGAGACAGAGAGATTCTTGGCTCCTTTGAGAGAAAGAGAGACAGAGAGAGAGGGATCCGAGGCTCCTTTGAGAGAGAGAGAGAGTATATATGCTCCTGGGAGAGAGAGAGAGAGACATAGACAGATGCTTGGCTCTTTTGAGGAAGAGAGAGACGCTTATCTCTTTGAGAGAAAGAGAGAGGGAGATGCTACGCTACTTTGCCAGAGAGAGCGGGATGGTAGGCTCCTCTGAGAGTGGGAGTGAGTGATGCTAGGTATCTCAGAGAGAGAAAGAGAGAGATGCTAGAGTCCTTTGAGTGAGAGAGAAAGAGATATTCTAGGATTCTTTGAGAGAGATTAAGAGATAGAGAGACAGAGATAGAGAGAGATTCTAGACTCATTTGAGACAGAGAGAGGCAGTAAAAGAGAGATTCAAGGCTCCTTTGAGCGAAAGAGAGAGATACAGAGACAGGGAGAAGCTAGGCACCTTTGAGGGAGAGAAAGACAGAGAGAGAGGGATCCTAGGCTCTTTGAGAGAGAGAGAGATTGAGGGAGAGAATATATGTTCCTTGGAGAGAGAGAGGGAGAGAGAAAGCGATAGAAAGAGACAAAGAGAGAGAGAGAGAGAGTGAGAGGGAGAGAGAGAGATGCTTGTGTCCTTTTAGAGAGAGAGAGTGTTTGTAAACTACTTAGAGAGAGACAGGGAAAGAGAGAGATCTTCGATTGCTTTGAGAGAGAGAGAGATAGATGCTTGTCTCCTTTGAGAGAGACAGAGAGAGAGCTCTGAGGCTCCTTTCTGAAAGAGAGACTGTAGGCTCCTTTGAGAGATAAAGTGATATGCTAGGCACCTTTGAGAGAAAGAGGAGAGCTAGAGAGGCAGAGAGATGCTGCGTTCCTTTTAGAGAAAGAGAGACAGTGAGAGAGGGATCAGAGGCTCCTTTGAGAGAGAGAGAGGGAGAGAGAGAATATATGCTCCTAGGTGAGAAAGAGACCTATAGAGTGATATGCTTAGCTCCTTTGAGAAAGAGAGAGATGTAATCTCCTTTGAGCGAAAGAGAGAGAGAGAGATGCTAGGCTCCTTTGAGAGAGAAAGATATATGCTTGGCTCCTTTGAGAGAAAGAGGAGAGTTAGACAGAGAGATGCTGGGTTCCTTTTAGAGAAAGAGAGACAGTGAGAGAGGGATCAGAGGATTCTTTGAGAGAGAGAGGGAGAGAGAGAATATATGCTCCCAGGTCAGAGAGAGAGAGACATAGAGAGAGAGATGCTTAGCTCCTCTGAGAAAGAGAGAGATGGTAATCTCCTTTGAGAGAAAGAGAGAGATAGATGCTAGGCGACTTTGTCAGAGAGGGAGGGGTGGTAGGCTCTTTGAGAGCGAGAGTAAGTGATGCTAGGATTCTTAGAGAGGGAAAGAGAGAGATCCTGGAATCCTTTGAGTGAGACAGAGAGATATATTCTAGGATTCTTTCAGAGACAGAGAGAGTCTGAGAGAGACCGAGAGAGAGGGAGATGCTAGGCTCAAATGAGAGAGAGAGAGAGGGAGGAAGAGAGAGAGATTCTAGGCTCCTTTGAGCGAAAGAGAGATATACAGATAAATGGAGATGCTAGGCTCCTTTGAGGGAGAGAGAGTCAGACAGAGATAGAGAGCAATCCTAGGCTCTTTGAGAGAGAGAGATAGAGAGGGAGAGAACATATGCTCCTTCTAGAGAGAGATTGAGGGAGAGAGAGAGAGAAAGAGAGAAAGAGAGAGAGACAGAGAGACAGCGACATAGAGAGAGATGCTTGGGACGTTTTAGAGAGAGAGAGATCTGCTAAGCTTTTTGAGAGAAAGAGAAAGGAAGAGACAGAGAGAGATATGCTAGGCTTCTTGAGAGAGACTGAGGGAGAGAAAAGAGAGAGAGAGAGAGGCTAGGCTCCCGTGAACGAGAGAGTGAGAGAGATACATGCAAGGCTCCTTTGTGAGAGAGAGAGAGAGCGAGAGTGATTCTAGTATCCTTTGAGAAAGAGAATGGGATTCTAGGCTCCTTTGTGAGAAAGTGGAGAGATGAAGCGACAGAGAGTTGCTATTCCCCTTTGAGAGAGAGAGAGATGCTAGACTTCTTAGACAGAGAGAGAGAAAAAGAGAGAGATGCTAGAATATTTGGAGAGAGAGAGAAATGCTATGCTCCTTTGAGAGAGAGAGAGAGAGAGGGAGAGAGGGAGAGGGAGAGAGCGAGTAAGAGAGAGATGCTGGGATCCTTTGATAGAAAGTGGAGAGATACAAAGAGAGATGTATGCTATTCTACTTTAAGAGAGAGAGGACAGAGAGAGAGGGATCATAGGCTCGTTTGAGAGAGAGAGAGAGAGAGAAATATAGACGATATGCTCCTTGGAGAGAGAGTGAGAGAGAAAGAGAGGGAGAGAGAGAGAGCAGCGAGGCTCTTTTGAGAGAGAGAGATGGAGAGATAAAGATTCTAGGCTCCTATGAGAGAAATAGAGATACATAGACAGACATATGCTGGGCTCCTTTGAGAGAGACTGAGGGAGAGAAGAGAGAGAGAGATGCTAGGCTCCTGTGAACAAGACAGTGAGAGAGATACATGCAAGGCTCCTTCGAGAGAGCGAGCGAGCGAGAGGGATTCTATTCTCCTTTGAGAAAGAGAGAGAGATTCTAGGCTCCTTTCAGAGAAAGTGCAGAGATAGAGAGACAGAGAGTTGCTATTCCCCTTTGAGAGAGAGAGATGCTAGACTTCTTAGACAGAGAGAGAGAAAAAGGGAGAGATGCTAGAATACTTGGAGAGAGAGATATATATGCTATGCTCCTTTGAGAGAGAGAAAGAGAGAGAGAGAGGGAGAGAGCGAGTGAGAGCAAGATACTGGGATCCTTTGATAGAAAGTGGAGAGATACAAAGAGAGATGTATGCTATTCAACTGTAAGAGAGAGAGGACAGAGAGAGAGGGATCATAGGCTAGATTGAGAGAGAGAGAGAAATATAGACGATATGCTCCTTGGAGAGAGAGTGAGAGAGAGAGAGAGGGAGAGAGAGAGAGCTGAGAGGCTCCTTTGAGAGAGAGAGATGTAGAGATAAAGATTCTAGGCTCCTATGAGGGAAATAGAGATAGACAGAGATATGCTGGGCTCCTTTGAGTGAGAGAGAGAGTTTCTAAGCTTCTTAGAGATCGACAGAGAAAGAGAGAGATGCTAGATTCCTTTGAGAGAGAGAGATAGATAGATGCTTGTCTCCTTTGAGAGAGACAGAGGGAGAGAACTCTGTTGCTCCTTTCTGAGAGGGAGAGATACTAGGCTCCTTTGAGAGAGAAAGAGATATGCTAGGCTCCTTTCAGAGAAAGAGGAGAGCTAGAGAGACAGAGAGATGCTGGGTTCCTTTTAGAGAAAGAGAGACAGTGAGAGAGGGATCAGAAGCTCCTTTGAGAGAGAGAGAGGGAGAGAGAGAATATATGCTCCTAGGTGAGAGAGAGAGAGAGAGAGAGAGAGAGAGAGAGACAGATGCTTATCTCCTTTGAGAAAGAGAGAGATGGTAATCGCCTTTGAGAGAAAGAGAGAGATAGATGCTAGGCTACTTTGTCAGAGAGGGAGGGATGGTAGGCTCTTTGAGAGAGAGAGTAATGCTAGGATTTTAAGAGAGAGAGGGAGTGAGATGCTAGAATCCTTTGAGTGAGACAGAGAGATATATTCTAGGATTCTTTGAGAGAGAGAAAGAGACTGAGAGAGACAGAGATAGAGAGAGATGCTAGGCTCAATAGGACAGAGATAGGGAGGGAGAGAGAGAGATTCTAGGCTCCTTTGAGCGAAAGAGAGATATACAGAGACATGGAGATGCTAGGCTCCTTTGAGGTAGAGAGAGTCAGACAGAGAGAGAGAGGGATCCTTGGCTCTTTGAGAGAGAGCGTCAGGGAGAGAATATATGCTCCTTGGAGATAGAGAGGGAGAGATAGAGAGGGAGACAGAAATGCTTGTCTCCTTTGAGAGAGAGAGAGATAGCTGTGAGGCTCCTTTGTGAGAGAGGGAGATACTAGGCTCCTTTGAGAGAGAAAGAGATATGCTAGGGTCGTTTAAGAGAAAGAGTAGAGCGAGAGAGACAGAGAGATTCTTGGCTCCTTTGAGAGAAAGAGAGACAGAGAGAGAGGGATCCGAGGCTCCTTTGAGAGAGAGAGAGAGTATATATGCTCCTGGGAGAGAGAGAGAGAGACATAGACAGATGCTTGGCTCTTTTGAGGAAGAGAGAGACGCTTATCTCTTTGAGAGAAAGAGAGAGGGAGATGCTACGCTACTTTGCCAGAGAGAGCGGGATGGTAGGCTCCTCTGAGAGTGGGAGTGAGTGATGCTAGGTATCTCAGAGAGAGAAAGAGAGAGATGCTAGAGTCCTTTGAGTGAGAGAGAAAGAGATATTCTAGGATTCTTTGAGAGAGATTAAGAGATAGAGAGACAGAGATAGAGAGAGATTCTAGACTCATTTGAGACAGAGAGAGGCAGTAAAAGAGAGATTCAAGGCTCCTTTGAGCGAAAGAGAGAGATACAGAGACAGGGAGAAGCTAGGCACCTTTGAGGGAGAGAAAGACAGAGAGAGAGGGATCCTAGGCTCTTTGAGAGAGAGAGAGATTGAGGGAGAGAATATATGTTCCTTGGAGAGAGAGAGGGAGAGAGAAAGCGATAGAAAGAGACAAAGAGAGAGAGAGAGAGAGTGAGAGGGAGAGAGAGAGATGCTTGTGTCCTTTTAGAGAGAGAGAGTGTTTGTAAACTACTTAGAGAGAGACAGGGAAAGAGAGAGATCTTCGATTGCTTTGAGAGAGAGAGAGATAGATGCTTGTCTCCTTTGAGAGAGACAGAGAGAGAGCTCTGAGGCTCCTTTCTGAAAGAGAGACTGTAGGCTCCTTTGAGAGATAAAGTGATATGCTAGGCACCTTTGAGAGAAAGAGGAGGGCTAGAGAGGCAGAGAGATGCTGCGTTCCTTTTAGAGAAAGAGAGACAGTGAGAGAGGGATCAGAGGCTCCTTTGAGAGAGAGAGAGAGGGAGAGAGAGAATATATGCTCCTAGGTGAGAAAGAGACCTATAGAGTGATATGCTTAGCTCCTTTGAGAAAGAGAGAGATGTAATCTCCTTTGAGCGAAAGAGAGAGAGAGAGATGCTAGGCTCCTTTGAGAGAGAAAGATATATGCTTGGCTCCTTTGAGAGAAAGAGGAGAGTTAGACAGAGAGATGCTGGGTTCCTTTTAGAGAAAGAGAGACAGTGAGAGAGGGATCAGAGGATTCTTTGAGAGAGAGAGAGGGAGAGAGAGAATATATGCTCCCAGGTCAGAGAGAGAGAGAGACATAGAGAGAGAGATGCTTAGCTCCTCTGAGAAAGAGAGAGATGGTAATCTCCTTTGAGAGAAAGAGAGAGATAGATGCTAGGCGACTTTGTCAGAGAGGGAGGGGTGGTAGGCTCTTTGAGAGCGAGAGTAAGTGATGCTAGGATTCTTAGAGAGGGAAAGAGAGAGATCCTGGAATCCTTTGAGTGAGACAGAGAGATATATTCTAGGATTCTTTCAGAGACAGAGAGAGTCTGAGAGAGACCGAGAGAGAGGGAGATGCTAGGCTCAAATGAGAGAGAGAGAGAGAGGGAGGCAGAGAGAGAGATTCTAGGCTCCTTTGAGCGAAAGAGAGATATACAGATAAATGGAGATGCTAGGCTCCTTTGAGGGAGAGAGAGTCAGACAGAGATAGAGAGCAATCCTAGGCTCTTTGAGAGAGAGAGATAGAGAGGGAGAGAACATATGCTCCTTCTAGAGAGAGATTGAGGGAGAGGGAGAGAGAAAGAGAGAAAGAGAGAGAGACAGAGAGTCAGCGACAAAGAGAGAGATGCTTGGGACGTTTTAGAGAGAGAGATCTGCTAAGCTTTTTGAGAGAAAGAGAAAGAAAGAGACAGAGAGAGATATGCTAGGCTCCTTGAGAGAGACTGAGGGAGAGAAAAGAGAGAGAGAGAGAGGCTAGGCTCCCGTGAACGAGAGAGTGAGAGAGATACATGCAAGGCTCCTTTGTGAGAGAGAGAGAGAGAGCGAGAGTGATTCTAGTATCCTTTGAGAAAGAGAGTGGGATTCTAGGCTCCTTTGTGAGAAAGTGGAGAGATGAAGCGACAGAGAGTTGCTATTCCCCTTTGAGAGAGAGAGAGATGCTAGACTTCTTAGACAGAGAGAGAGAAAAAGAGAGAGATGCTAGAATATTTGGAGAGAGAGAGAAATGCTATGCTCCTTTGAGAGAGAGAGAGAGAGGGAGAGAGGGAGAGGGAGAGAGCGAGTAAGAGAGAGATGCTGGGATCCTTTGATAGAAAGTGGAGAGATACAAAGAGAGATGTATGCTATTCTACTTTAAGAGAGAGAGGACAGAGAGAGAGGGATCATAGGCTCGTTTGAGAGAGAGAGAGAGAGAGAAATATAGACGATATGCTCCTTGGAGAGAGAGTGAGAGAGAGAGAAAGAGAGGGAGAGAGAGAGAGCAGCGAGGCTCTTTTGAGAGAGAGAGATGGAGAGATAAAGATTCTAGGCTCCTATGAGAGAAATAGAGATACATAGACAGACATATGCTGGGCTCCTTTGAGAGAGACTGAGGGAGAGAAGAGAGAGAGAGATGCTAGGCTCCTGTGAACAAGACAGTGAGAGAGATACATGCAAGGCTCCTTCGAGAGAGCGAGCGAGCGAGAGGGATTCTATTCTCCTTTGAGAAAGAGAGAGAGATTCTAGGCTCCTTTCAGAGAAAGTGCAGAGATAGAGAGACAGAGAGTTGCTATTCCCCTTTGAGAGAGAGAGATGCTAGACTTCTTAGACAGAGAGAGAGAAAAAGGGAGAGATGCTAGAATACTTGGAGAGAGAGATATATATGCTATGCTCCTTTGAGAGAGAGAAAGAGAGAGAGAGAGAGGGAGAGAGCGAGTGAGAGCAAGATACTGGGATCCTTTGATAGAAAGTGGAGAGATACAAAGAGAGATGTATGCTATTCAACTGTAAGAGAGAGAGGACAGAGAGAGAGGGATCATAGGCTAGATTGAGAGAGAGAGAGAAATATAGACGATATGCTCCTTGGAGAGAGAGAGAGAGAGAGAGAGAGGGAGAGAGAGAGAGCTGAGAGGCTCCTTTGAGAGAGAGAGATGTAGAGATAAAGATTCTAGGCTCCTATGAGGGAAATAGAGATAGACAGAGATATGCTGGGCTCCTTTGAGTGAGAGAGAGAGTTTCTAAGCTTCTTAGAGAGCGACAGAGAAAGAGAGAGATGCTAGATTCCTTTGAGAGAGAGAGAGATAGATAGATGCTTGTCTCCTCTGAGAGAGACAGAGGGAGAGAACTCTGTTGCTCCTTTCTGAGAGGGAGAGATACTAGGCTCCTTTGAGAGAGAAAGAGATATGCTAGGCTCCTTTCAGAGAAAGAGGAGAGCTAGAGAGACAGAGAGATGCTGGGTTCCTTTTAGAGAAAGAGAGACAGTGAGAGAGGGATCAGAAGCTCCTTTGAGAGAGAGAGAGGGAGAGAGAGAATATATGCTCCTAGGTGAGAGAGAGAGAGAGAGAGAGAGAGACAGATGCTTATCTCCTTTGAGAAAGAGAGAGATGGTAATCGCCTTTGAGAGAAAGAGAGAGATAGATGCTAGGCTACTTTGTCAGAGAGGGAGGGATGGTAGGCTCTTTGAGAGAGAGAGTAATGCTAGGATTTTAAGAGAGAGAGGGAGTGAGATGCTAGAATCCTTTGAGTGAGACAGAGAGATATATTCTAGGATTCTTTGAGAGAGAGAAAGAGACTGAGAGAGACAGAGATAGAGAGAGATGCTAGGCTCAATAGGACAGAGATAGGGAGGGAGAGAGAGAGATTCTAGGCTCCTTTGAGCGAAAGAGAGATATACAGAGACATGGAGATGCTAGGCTCCTTTGAGGTAGAGAGAGTCAGACAGAGAGAGAGAGGGATCCTTGGCTCTTTGAGAGAGAGCGTCAGGGAGAGAATATATGCTCCTTGGAGATAGAGAGGGAGAGATAGAGAGGGAGACAGAAATGCTTGTCTCCTTTGAGAGAGAGAGAGATAGCTGTGAGGCTCCTTTGTGAGAGAGGGAGATACTAGGCTCCTTTGAGAGAGAAAGAGATATGCTAGGGTCGTTTAAGAGAAAGAGTAGAGCGAGAGAGACAGAGAGATTCTTGGCTCCTTTGAGAGAAAGAGAGACAGAGAGAGAGGGATCCGAGGCTCCTTTGAGAGAGAGAGAGAGTATATATGCTCCTGGGAGAGAGAGAGAGAGACATAGACAGATGCTTGGCTCTTTTGAGGAAGAGAGAGACGCTTATCTCTTTGAGAGAAAGAGAGAGGGAGATGCTACGCTACTTTGTCAGAGAGAGCGGGATGGTAGGCTCCTCTGAGAGTGGGAGTGAGTGATGCTAGGTATCTCAGAGAGAGAAAGAGAGAGATGCTAGAGTCCTTTGAGTGAGAGAGAAAGAGATATTCTAGGATTCTTTGAGAGAGATTAAGAGATAGAGAGACAGAGATAGAGAGAGATTCTAGACTCATTTGAGACAGAGAGAGGCAGTAAAAGAGAGATTCAAGGCTCCTTTGAGCGAAAGAGAGAGATACAGAGACAGGGAGAAGCTAGGCACCTTTGAGGGAGAGAAAGACAGAGAGAGAGGGATCCTAGGCTCTTTGAGAGAGAGAGAGATTGAGGGAGAGAATATATGTTCCCTGGAGAGAGAGAGGGAGAGAGAAAGCGATAGAAAGAGACAAAGAGAGAGAGAGAGAGAGTGAGAGGGAGAGAGAGAGATGCTTGTGTCCTTTTAGAGAGAGAGAGTGTTTGTAAACTACTTAGAGAGAGACAGGGAAAGAGAGAGATCTTCGATTGCTTTGAGAGAGAGAGAGATAGATGCTTGTCTCCTTTGAGAGAGACAGAGAGAGAGCTCTGAGGCTCCTTTCTGAAAGAGAGACTGTAGGCTCCTTTGAGAGATAAAGTGATATGCTAGGCACCTTTGAGAGAAAGAGGAGAGCTAGAGAGGCAGAGAGATGCTGCGTTCCTTTTAGAGAAAGAGAGACAGTGAGAGAGGGATCAGAGGCTCCTTTGAGAGAGAGAGAGGGAGAGAGAGAATATATGCTCCTAGGTGAGAAAGAGACCTATAGAGTGATATGCTTAGCTCCTTTGAGAAAGAGAGAGATGTAATCTCCTTTGAGCGAAAGAGAGAGAGAGAGATGCTAGGCTCCTTTGAGAGAGAAAGATATATGCTTGGCTCCTTTGAGAGAAAGAGGAGAGTTAGACAGAGAGATGCTGGGTTCCTTTTAGAGAAAGAGAGACAGTGAGAGAGGGATCAGAGGATTCTTTGAGAGAGAGAGAGGGAGAGAGAGAATATATGCTCCCAGGTCAGAGAGAGAGAGACATAGAGAGAGAGATGCTTAGCTCCTCTGAGAAAGAGAGAGATGGTAATCTCCTTTGAGAGAAAGAGAGAGATAGATGCTAGGCGACTTTGTCAGAGAGGGAGGGGTGGTAGGCTCTTTGAGAGCGAGAGTAAGTGATGCTAGGATTCTTAGAGAGGGAAAGAGAGAGATCCTGGAATCCTTTGAGTGAGACAGAGAGATATATTCTAGGATTCTTTCAGAGACAGAGAGAGTCTGAGAGAGACCGAGAGAGAGGGAGATGCTAGGCTCAAATGAGAGAGAGAGAGAGGGAGGAAGAGAGAGAGATTCTAGGCTCCTTTGAGCGAAAGAGAGATATACAGATAAATGGAGATGCTAGGCTCCTTTGAGGGAGAGAGAGTCAGACAGAGATAGAGAGCAATCCTAGGCTCTTTGAGAGAGAGAGATAGAGAGGGAGAGAACATATGCTCCTTCTAGAGAGAGATTGAGGGAGAGGGAGAGAGAAAGAGAGAAAGAGAGAGAGACAGAGAGTCAGCGACAAAGAGAGAGATGCTTGGGACGTTTTAGAGAGAGAGATCTGCTAAGCTTTTTGAGAGAAAGAGAAAGAAAGAGACAGAGAGAGATATGCTAGGCTCCTTGAGAGAGACTGAGGGAGAGAAAAGAGAGAGAGAGAGAGGCTAGGCTCCCGTGAACGAGAGAGTGAGAGAGATACATGCAAGGCTCCTTTGTGAGAGAGAGAGAGAGAGCGAGAGTGATTCTAGTATCCTTTGAGAAAGAGAGTGGGATTCTAGGCTCCTTTGTGAGAAAGTGGAGAGATGAAGCGACAGAGAGTTGCTATTCCCCTTTGAGAGAGAGAGAGATGCTAGACTTCTTAGACAGAGAGAGAGAAAAAGAGAGAGATGCTAGAATATTTGGAGAGAGAGAGAAATGCTATGCTCCTTTGAGAGAGAGAGAGAGAGGGAGAGAGGGAGAGGGAGAGAGCGAGTAAGAGAGAGATGCTGGGATCCTTTGATAGAAAGTGGAGAGATACAAAGAGAGATGTATGCTATTCTACTTTAAGAGAGAGAGGACAGAGAGAGAGGGATCATAGGCTCGTTTGAGAGAGAGAGAGAGAGAGAAATATAGACGATATGCTCCTTGGAGAGAGAGTGAGAGAGAGAGAAAGAGAGGGAGAGAGAGAGAGCAGCGAGGCTCTTTTGAGAGAGAGAGATGGAGAGATAAAGATTCTAGGCTCCTATGAGAGAAATAGAGATACATAGACAGACATATGCTGGGCTCCTTTGAGAGAGACTGAGGGAGAGAAGAGAGAGAGAGATGCTAGGCTCCTGTGAACAAGACAGTGAGAGAGATACATGCAAGGCTCCTTCGAGAGAGCGAGCGAGCGAGAGGGATTCTATTCTCCTTTGAGAAAGAGAGAGAGATTCTAGGCTCCTTTCAGAGAAAGTGCAGAGATAGAGAGACAGAGAGTTGCTATTCCCCTTTGAGAGAGAGAGATGCTAGACTTCTTAGACAGAGAGAGAGAAAAAGGGAGAGATGCTAGAATACTTGGAGAGAGAGATATATATGCTATGCTCCTTTGAGAGAGAGAAAGAGAGAGAGAGAGAGGGAGAGAGCGAGTGAGAGCAAGATACTGGGATCCTTTGATAGAAAGTGGAGAGATACAAAGAGAGATGTATGCTATTCAACTGTAAGAGAGAGAGGACAGAGAGAGAGGGATCATAGGCTAGATTGAGAGAGAGAGAGAAATATAGACGATATGCTCCTTGGAGAGAGAGAGAGAGAGAGAGAGAGGGAGAGAGAGAGAGCTGAGAGGCTCCTTTGAGAGAGAGAGATGTAGAGATAAAGATTCTAGGCTCCTATGAGGGAAATGGAGATAGACAGAGATATGCTGGGCTCCTTTGAGTGAGAGAGAGAGTTTCTAAGCTTCTTAGAGAGCGACAGAGAAAGAGAGAGATGCTAGATTCCTTTGAGAGAGAGAGAGATAGATAGATGCTTGTCTCCTCTGAGAGAGACAGAGGGAGAGAACTCTGTTGCTCCTTTCTGAGAGGGAGAGATACTAGGCTCCTTTGAGAGAGAAAGAGATATGCTAGGCTCCTTTCAGAGAAAGAGGAGAGCTAGAGAGACAGAGAGATGCTGGGTTCCTTTTAGAGAAAGAGAGACAGTGAGAGAGGGATCAGAAGCTCCTTTGAGAGAGAGAGAGGGAGAGAGAGAATATATGCTCCTAGGTGAGAGAGAGAGAGAGAGAGAGAGAGACAGATGCTTATCTCCTTTGAGAAAGAGAGAGATGGTAATCGCCTTTGAGAGAAAGAGAGAGATAGATGCTAGGCTACTTTGTCAGAGAGGGAGGGATGGTAGGCTCTTTGAGAGAGAGAGTAATGCTAGGATTTTAAGAGAGAGAGGGAGTGAGATGCTAGAATCCTTTGAGTGAGACAGAGAGATATATTCTAGGATTCTTTGAGAGAGAGAAAGAGACTGAGAGAGACAGAGATAGAGAGAGATGCTAGGCTCAATAGGACAGAGATAGGGAGGGAGAGAGAGAGATTCTAGGCTCCTTTGAGCGAAAGAGAGATATACAGAGACATGGAGATGCTAGGCTCCTTTGAGGTAGAGAGAGTCAGACAGAGAGAGAGAGGGATCCTTGGCTCTTTGAGAGAGAGCGTCAGGGAGAGAATATATGCTCCTTGGAGATAGAGAGGGAGAGATAGAGAGGGAGACAGAAATGCTTGTCTCCTTTGAGAGAGAGAGAGATAGCTGTGAGGCTCCTTTGTGAGAGAGGGAGATACTAGGCTCCTTTGAGAGAGAAAGAGATATGCTAGGGTCGTTTAAGAGAAAGAGTAGAGCGAGAGAGACAGAGAGATTCTTGGCTCCTTTGAGAGAAAGAGAGACAGAGAGAGAGGGATCCGAGGCTCCTTTGAGAGAGAGAGAGAGTATATATGCTCCTGGGAGAGAGAGAGAGAGACATAGACAGATGCTTGGCTCTTTTGAGGAAGAGAGAGACGCTTATCTCTTTGAGAGAAAGAGAGAGGGAGATGCTACGCTACTTTGTCAGAGAGAGCGGGATGGTAGGCTCCTCTGAGAGTGGGAGTGAGTGATGCTAGGTATCTCAGAGAGAGAAAGAGAGAGATGCTAGAGTCCTTTGAGTGAGAGAGAAAGAGATATTCTAGGATTCTTTGAGAGAGATTAAGAGATAGAGAGACAGAGATAGAGAGAGATTCTAGACTCATTTGAGACAGAGAGAGGCAGTAAAAGAGAGATTCAAGGCTCCTTTGAGCGAAAGAGAGAGATACAGAGACAGGGAGAAGCTAGGCACCTTTGAGGGAGAGAAAGACAGAGAGAGAGGGATCCTAGGCTCTTTGAGAGAGAGAGAGATTGAGGGAGAGAATATATGTTCCTTGGAGAGAGAGAGGGAGAGAGAAAGCGATAGAAAGAGACAAAGAGAGAGAGAGAGAGAGTGAGAGGGAGAGAGAGAGATGCTTGTGTCCTTTTAGAGAGAGAGAGTGTTTGTAAACTACTTAGAGAGAGACAGGGAAAGAGAGAGATCTTCGATTGCTTTGAGAGAGAGAGAGATAGATGTTTGTCTCCTTTGAGAGAGACAGAGAGAGAGCTCTGAGGCTCCTTTCTGAAAGAGAGACTGTAGGCTCCTTTGAGAGATAAAGTGATATGCTAGTCACCTTTGAGAGAAAGAGGAGAGCTAGAGAGGCAGAGAGATGCTGCGTTCCTTTTAGAGAAAGAGAGACAGTGAGAGAGGGATCAGAGGCTCCTTTGAGAGAGAGAGAGGGAGAGAGAGAATATATGCTCCTAGGTGAGAAAGAGACCTATAGAGTGATATGCTTAGCTCCTTTGAGAAAGAGAGAGATGTAATCTCCTTTGAGCGAAAGAGAGAGAGAGAGATGCTAGGCTCCTTTGAGAGAGAAAGATATATGCTTGGCTCCTTTGAGAGAAAGAGGAGAGTTAGACAGAGAGATGCTGGGTTCCTTTTAGAGAAAGAGAGACAGTGAGAGAGGGATCAGAGGATTCTTTGAGAGAGAGAGGGAGAGAGAGAATATATGCTCCCAGGTCAGAGAGAGAGAGACATAGAGAGAGAGATGCTTAGCTCCTCTGAGAAAGAGAGAGATGGTAATCTCCTTTGAGAGAAAGAGAGAGATAGATGCTAGGCGACTTTGTCAGAGAGGGAGGGGTGGTAGGCTCTTTGAGAGCGAGAGTAAGTGATGCTAGGATTCTTAGAGAGGGAAAGAGAGAGATCCTGGAATCCTTTGAGTGAGACAGAGAGATATATTCTAGGATTCTTTCAGAGACAGAGAGAGTCTGAGAGAGACCGAGAGAGAGGGAGATGCTAGGCTCAAATGAGAGAGAGAGAGAGGGAGGAAGAGAGAGAGATTCTAGGCTCCTTTGAGCGAAAGAGAGATATACAGATAAATGGAGATGCTAGGCTCCTTTGAGGGAGAGAGAGTCAGACAGAGATAGAGAGCAATCCTAGGCTCTTTGAGAGAGAGAGATAGAGAGGGAGAAAACATATGCTCCTTCTAGAGAGAGATTGAGGGAGAGAGAGAAAGAAAGAGAGAAAGAGAGAGAGACAGAGAGACAGCGACAAAGAGAGAGATGCTTGGGACGTTTTAGAGAGAGAGAGATCTGCTAAGCTTTTTGAGAGAAAGAGAAAGGAAGAGACAGAGAGAGATATGCTAGGCTCCTTGAGAGAGTCTGAGGGAGAGAAAAGAGAGAGAGAGAGAGGCTAGGCTCCCGTGAACGAGAGAGTGAGAGAGATACATGCAAGGCTCCTTTGTGAGAGAGAGAGAGAGCGAGAGTGATTCTAGTATCCTTTGAGAAAGAGAGTGGGATTCTAGGCTCCTTTGTGAGAAAGTGGAGAGATGAAGCGACAGAGAGTTGCTATTCCCCTTTGAGAGAGAGAGAGATGCTAGACTTCTTAGACAGAGAGAGAGAAAAAGAGAGAGATGCTAGAATATTTGGAGAGAGAGAGAAATGCTATGCTCCTTTGAGAGAGAGAGAGAGAGGGAGAGAGGGAGAGGGAGAGAGCGAGTAAGAGAGAGATGCAGGGATCCTTTGATAGAAAGTGGAGAGATACAAAGAGAGATGTATGCTATTCTACTTTAAGAGAGAGAGGACAGAGAGAGAGGGAACATAGGCTCGTTTGAGAGAGAGAGAGAGAGAGAAATATAGACGATATGCTCCTTGGAGAGAGAGTGAGAGAGAGAGAAAGAGAGGGAGAGAGAGAGAGCAGCGAGGCTCTTTTGAGAGAGAGAGATGGAGAGATAAAGACTCTAGGCTCCTATGAGAGAAATAGAGATACATAGACAGACATATGCTGGGCTCCTTTGAGAGAGACTGAGGGAGAGAAGAGAGAGAGAGATGCTAGGCTCCTGTGAACAAGACAGTGAGAGAGATACATGCAAGGCTCCTTCGAGAGAGCGAGCGAGCGAGAGGGATTCTATTCTCCTTTGAGAAAGAGAGAGAGATTCTAGGCTCCTTTCAGAGAAAGTGCAGAGATAGAGAGACAGAGAGTTGCTATTCCCCTTTGAGAGAGAGAGATGCTAGACTTCTTAGACAGAGAGAGAGAAAAAGGGAGAGATGCTAGAATACTTGGAGAGAGAGATATATATGCTATGCTCCTTTGAGAGAGAGAAAGAGAGAGAGAGAGGGAGAGAGCGAGTGAGAGCAAGATACTGGGATCCTTTGATAGAAAGTGGAGAGATACAAAGAGAGATGTATGCTATTCAACTGTAAGAGAGAGAGGACAGAGAGAGAGGGATCATAGGCTAGATTGAGAGAGAGAGAGAAATATAGACGATATGCTCCTTGGAGAGAGAGAGAGAGAGAGAGAGAGGGAGAGAGAGAGAGCTGAGAGGCTCCTTTGAGAGAGAGAGATGTAGAGATAAAGATTCTAGGCTCCTATGAGGGAAATAGAGATAGACAGAGATATGCTGGGCTCCTTTGAGTGAGAGAGAGAGTTTCTAAGCTACTTAGAGAGCGACAGAGAAAGAGAGAGATGCTAGATTCCTTTGAGAGAGAGAGAGATAGATAGATGCTTGTCTCCTCTGAGAGAGACAGAGGGAGAGAACTCTGTTGCTCCTTTCTGAGAGGGAGAGATACTAGGCTCCTTTGAGAGAGAAAGAGATATGCTAGGCTCCTTTCAGAGAAAGAGGAGAGCTAGAGAGACAGAGAGATGCTGGGTTCCTTTTAGAGAAAGAGAGACAGTGAGAGAGGGATCAGAAGCTCCTTTGAGAGAGAGAGAGGGAGAGAGAGAATATATGCTCCTAGGTGAGAGAGAGAGAGAGAGAGACAGATGCTTATCTCCTTTGAGAAAGAGAGAGATGGTAATCGCCTTTGAGAGAAAGAGAGAGATAGATGCTAGGCTACTTTGTCAGAGAGGGAGGGATGGTAGGCTCTTTGAGAGAGAGAGTAATGCTAGGATTTTAAGAGAGAGAGGGAGTGAGATGCTAGAATCCTTTGAGTGAGACAGAGAGATATATTCTAGGATTCTTTGAGAGAGAGAAAGAGACTGAGAGAGACAGAGATAGAGAGAGATGCTAGGCTCAATAGGACAGAGATAGGGAGGGAGGGAGAGAGATTCTAGGCTCCTTTGAGCGAAAGAGAGATATACAGAGACATGGAGATGCTAGGCTCCTTTGAGGTAGAGAGAGTCAGACAGAGAGAGAGAGGGATCCTTGGCTCTTTGAGAGAGAGCGTCAGGGAGAGAATATATGCTCCTTGGAGATAGAGAGGGAGAGATAGAGAGGGAGACAGAAATGCTTGTCTCCTTTGAGAGAGAGAGAGATAGCTGTGAGGCTCCTTTGTGAGAGAGGGAGATACTAGGCTCCTTTGAGAGAGAAAGAGATATGCTAGGGTCGTTTAAGAGAAAGAGTAGAGCGAGAGAGACAGAGAGATTCTTGGCTCCTTTGAGAGAAAGAGAGACAGAGAGAGAGGGATCCGAGGCTCCTTTGAGAGAGAGAGAGAGTATATATGCTCCTGGGAGAGAGAGAGAGAGACATAGACAGATGCTTGGCTCTTTTGAGGAAGAGAGAGACGCTTATCTCTTTGAGAGAAAGAGAGAGGGAGATGCTACGCTACTTTGTCAGAGAGAGCGGGATGGTAGGCTCCTCTGAGAGTGGGAGTGAGTGATGCTAGGTATCTCAGAGAGAGAAAGAGAGAGATGCTAGAGTCCTTTGAGTGAGAGAGAAAGAGATATTCTAGGATTCTTTGAGAGAGATTAAGAGATAGAGAGACAGAGATAGAGAGAGATTCTAGACTCATTTGAGACAGAGAGAGGCAGTAAAAGAGAGATTCAAGGCTCCTTTGAGCGAAAGAGAGAGATACAGAGACAGGGAGAAGCTAGGCACCTTTGAGGGAGAGAAAGACAGAGAGAGAGGGATCCTAGGCTCTTTGAGAGAGAGAGAGATTGAGGGAGAGAATATATGTTCCTTGGAGAGAGAGAGGGAGAGAGAAAGCGATAGAAAGAGACAAAGAGAGAGAGAGAGAGAGTGAGAGGGAGAGAGAGAGATGCTTGTGTCCTTTTAGAGAGAGAGAGTGTTTGTAAACTACTTAGAGAGAGACAGGGAAAGAGAGAGATCTTCGATTGCTTTGAGAGAGAGAGAGATAGATGCTTGTCTCCTTTGAGAGAGACAGAGAGAGAGCTCTGAGGCTCCTTTCTGAAAGAGAGACTGTAGGCTCCTTTGAGAGATAAAGTGATATGCTAGGCACCTTTGAGAGAAAGAGGAGAGCTAGAGAGGCAGAGAGATGCTGCGTTCCTTTTAGAGAAAGAGAGACAGTGAGAGAGGGATCAGAGGCTCCTTTGAGAGAGAGAGAGGGAGAGAGAGAATATATGCTCCTAGGTGAGAAAGAGACCTATAGAGTGATATGCTTAGCTCCTTTGAGAAAGAGAGAGATGTAATCTCCTTTGAGCGAAAGAGAGAGAGAGAGATGCTAGGCTCCTTTGAGAGAGAAAGATATATGCTTGGCTCCTTTGAGAGAAAGAGGAGAGTTAGACAGAGAGATGCTGGGTTCCTTTTAGAGAAAGAGAGACAGTGAGAGAGGGATCAGAGGATTCTTTGAGAGAGAGAGGGAGAGAGAGAATATATGCTCCCAGGTCAGAGAGAGAGAGACATAGAGAGAGAGATGCTTAGCTCCTCTGAGAAAGAGAGAGATGGTAATCTCCTTTGAGAGAAAGAGAGAGATAGATGCTAGGCGACTTTGTCAGAGAGGGAGGGGTGGTAGGCTCTTTGAGAGCGAGAGTAAGTGATGCTAGGATTCTTAGAGAGGGAAAGAGAGAGATCCTGGAATCCTTTGAGTGAGACAGAGAGATATATTCTAGGATTCTTTCAGAGACAGAGAGAGTCTGAGAGAGACCGAGAGAGAGGGAGATGCTAGGCTCAAATGAGAGAGAGAGAGAGGGAGGAAGAGAGAGAGATTCTAGGCTCCTTTGAGCGAAAGAGAGATATACAGATAAATGGAGATGCTAGGCTCCTTTGAGGGAGAGAGAGTCAGACAGAGATAGAGAGCAATCCTAGGCTCTTTGAGAGAGAGAGATAGAGAGGGAGAGAACATATGCTCCTTCTAGAGAGAGATTGAGGGAGAGAGAGAGAGAAAGAGAGAAAGAGAGAGAGACAGAGAGACAGCGACAAAGAGAGAGATGCTTGGGACGTTTTAGAGAGAGAGAGATCTGCTAAGCTTTTTGAGAGAAAGAGAAAGGAAGAGACAGAGAGAGATATGCTAGGCTCCTTGAGAGAGACTGAGGGAGAGAAAAGAGAGAGAGAGAGAGGCTAGGCTCCCGTGAACGAGAGAGTGAGAGAGATACATGCAAGGCTCCTTTGTGAGAGAGAGAGAGAGCGAGAGTGATTCTAGTATCCTTTGAGAAAGAGAGTGGGATTCTAGGCTCCTTTGTGAGAAAGTGGAGAGATGAAGCGACAGAGAGTTGCTATTCCCCTTTGAGAGAGAGAGAGATGCTAGACTTCTTAGACAGAGAGAGAGAAAAAGAGAGAGATGCTAGAATATTTGGAGAGAGAGAGAAATGCTATGCTCCTTTGAGAGAGAGAGAGAGAGGGAGAGAGGGAGAGGGAGAGAGCGAGTAAGAGAGAGATGCAGGGATCCTTTGATAGAAAGTGGAGAGATACAAAGAGAGATGTATGCTATTCTACTTTAAGAGAGAGAGGACAGAGAGAGAGGGAACATAGGCTCGTTTGAGAGAGAGAGAGAGAGAGAAATATAGACGATATGCTCCTTGGAGAGAGAGTGAGAGAGAGAGAAAGAGAGGGAGAGAGAGAGAGCAGCGAGGCTCTTTTGAGAGAGAGAGATGGAGAGATAAAGACTCTAGGCTCCTATGAGAGAAATAGAGATACATAGACAGACATATGCTGGGCTCCTTTGAGAGAGACTGAGGGAGAGAAGAGAGAGAGAGATGCTAGGCTCCTGTGAACAAGACAGTGAGAGAGATACATGCAAGGCTCCTTCGAGAGAGCGAGCGAGCGAGAGGGATTCTATTCTCCTTTGAGAAAGAGAGAGAGATTCTAGGCTCCTTTCAGAGAAAGTGCAGAGATAGAGAGACAGAGAGTTGCTATTCCCCTTTGAGAGAGAGAGATGCTAGACTTCTTAGACAGAGAGAGAGAAAAAGGGAGAGATGCTAGAATACTTGGAGAGAGAGATATATATGCTATGCTCCTTTGAGAGAGAGAAAGAGAGAGAGAGAGGGAGAGAGCGAGTGAGAGCAAGATACTGGGATCCTTTGATAGAAAGTGGAGAGATACAAAGAGAGATGTATGCTATTCAACTGTAAGAGAGAGAGGACAGAGAGAGAGGGATCATAGGCTAGATTGAGAGAGAGAGAGAAATATAGACGATATGCTCCTTGGAGAGAGAGTGAGAGAGAGAGAGAGGGAGAGAGAGAGAGCTGAGAGGCTCCTTTGAGAGAGAGAGATGTAGAGATAAAGATTCTAGGCTCCTATGAGGGAAATAGAGATAGACAGAGATATGCTGGGCTCCTTTGAGTGAGAGAGAGAGTTTCTAAGCTACTTAGAGAGCGACAGAGAAAGAGAGAGATGCTAGATTCCTTTGAGAGAGAGAGAGATAGATAGATGCTTGTCTCCTCTGAGAGAGACAGAGGGAGAGAACTCTGTTGCTCCTTTCTGAGAGGGAGAGATACTAGGCTCCTTTGAGAGAGAAAGAGATATGCTAGGCTCCTTTCAGAGAAAGAGGAGAGCTAGAGAGACAGAGAGATGCTGGGTTCCTTTTAGAGAAAGAGAGACAGTGAGAGAGGGATCAGAAGCTCCTTTGAGAGAGAGAGAGGGAGAGAGAGAATATATGCTCCTAGGTGAGAGAGAGAGAGAGAGAGACAGATGCTTATCTCCTTTGAGAAAGAGAGAGATGGTAATCGCCTTTGAGAGAAAGAGAGAGATAGATGCTAGGCTACTTTGTCAGAGAGGGAGGGATGGTAGGCTCTTTGAGAGAGAGAGTAATGCTAGGATTTTAAGAGAGAGAGGGAGTGAGATGCTAGAATCCTTTGAGTGAGACAGAGAGATATATTCTAGGATTCTTTGAGAGAGAGAAAGAGACTGAGAGAGACAGAGATAGAGAGAGATGCTAGGCTCAATAGGACAGAGATAGGGAGGGAGAGAGAGAGATTCTAGGCTCCTTTGAGCGAAAGAGAGATATACAGAGACATGGAGATGCTAGGCTCCTTTGAGGTAGAGAGAGTCAGACAGAGAGAGAGAGGGATCCTTGGCTCTTTGAGAGAGAGCGTCAGGGAGAGAATATATGCTCCTTGGAGATAGAGAGGGAGAGATAGAGAGGGAGACAGAAATGCTTGTCTCCTTTGAGAGAGAGAGAGATAGCTGTGAGGCTCCTTTGTGAGAGAGGGAGATACTAGGCTCCTTTGAGAGAGAAAGAGATATGCTAGGGTCGTTTAAGAGAAAGAGTAGAGCGAGAGAGACAGAGAGATTCTTGGCTCCTTTGAGAGAAAGAGAGACAGAGAGAGAGGGATCCGAGGCTCCTTTGAGAGAGAGAGAGAGTATATATGCTCCTGGGAGAGAGAGAGAGAGACATAGACAGATGCTTGGCTCTTTTGAGGAAGAGAGAGACGCTTATCTCTTTGAGAGAAAGAGAGAGGGAGATGCTACGCTACTTTGTCAGAGAGAGCGGGATGGTAGGCTCCTCTGAGAGTGGGAGTGAGTGATGCTAGGTATCTCAGAGAGAGAAAGAGAGAGATGCTAGAGTCCTTTGAGTGAGAGAGAAAGAGATATTCTAGGATTCTTTGAGAGAGATTAAGAGATAGAGAGACAGAGATAGAGAGAGATTCTAGACTCATTTGAGACAGAGAGAGGCAGTAAAAGAGAGATTCAAGGCTCCTTTGAGCGAAAGAGAGAGATACAGAGACAGGGAGAAGCTAGGCACCTTTGAGGGAGAGAAAGACAGAGAGAGAGGGATCCTAGGCTCTTTGAGAGAGAGAGAGATTGAGGGAGAGAATATATGTTCCTTGGAGAGAGAGAGGGAGAGAGAAAGCGATAGAAAGAGACAAAGAGAGAGAGAGAGAGAGTGAGAGGGAGAGAGAGAGATGCTTGTGTCCTTTTAGAGAGAGAGAGTGTTTGTAAACTACTTAGAGAGAGACAGGGAAAGAGAGAGATCTTCGATTGCTTTGAGAGAGAGAGAGATAGATGCTTGTCTCCTTTGAGAGAGACAGAGAGAGAGCTCTGAGGCTCCTTTCTGAAAGAGAGACTGTAGGCTCCTTTGAGAGATAAAGTGATATGCTAGTCACCTTTGAGAGAAAGAGGAGAGCTAGAGAGGCAGAGAGATGCTGCGTTCCTTTTAGAGAAAGAGAGACAGTGAGAGAGGGATCAGAGGCTCCTTTGAGAGAGAGAGAGGGAGAGAGAGAATATATGCTCCTAGGTGAGAAAGAGACCTATAGAGTGATATGCTTAGCTCCTTTGAGAAAGAGAGAGATGTAATCTCCTTTGAGCGAAAGAGAGAGAGAGAGATGCTAGGCTCCTTTGAGAGAGAAAGATATATGCTTGGCTCCTTTGAGAGAAAGAGGAGAGTTAGACAGAGAGATGCTGGGTTCCTTTTAGAGAAAGAGAGACAGTGAGAGAGGGATCAGAGGATTCTTTGAGAGAGAGAGGGAGAGAGAGAATATATGCTCCCAGGTCAGAGAGAGAGAGACATAGAGAGAGAGATGCTTAGCTCCTCTGAGAAAGAGAGAGATGGTAATCTCCTTTGAGAGAAAGAGAGAGATAGATGCTAGGCGACTTTGTCAGAGAGGGAGGGGTGGTAGGCTCTTTGAGAGCGAGAGTAAGTGATGCTAGGATTCTTAGAGAGGGAAAGAGAGAGATCCTGGAATCCTTTGAGTGAGACAGAGAGATATATTCTAGGATTCTTTCAGAGACAGAGAGAGTCTGAGAGAGACCGAGAGAGAGGGAGATGCTAGGCTCAAATGAGAGAGAGAGAGAGGGAGGAAGAGAGAGAGATTCTAGGCTCCTTTGAGCGAAAGAGAGATATACAGATAAATGGAGATGCTAGGCTCCTTTGAGGGAGAGAGAGTCAGACAGAGATAGAGAGCAATCCTAGGCTCTTTGAGAGAGAGAGATAGAGAGGGAGAGAACATATGCTCCTTCTAGAGAGAGATTGAGGGAGAGAGAGAGAGAAAGAGAGAAAGAGAGAGAGACAGAGAGACAGCGACAAAGAGAGAGATGCTTGGGACGTTTTAGAGAGAGAGAGATCTGCTAAGCTTTTTGAGAGAAAGAGAAAGGAAGAGACAGAGAGAGATATGCTAGGCTCCTTGAGAGAGACTGAGGGAGAGAAAAGAGAGAGAGAGAGAGGCTAGGCTCCCGTGAACGAGAGAGTGAGAGAGATACATGCAAGGCTCCTTTGTGAGAGAGAGAGAGAGCGAGAGTGATTCTAGTATCCTTTGAGAAAGAGAGTGGGATTCTAGGCTCCTTTGTGAGAAAGTGGAGAGATGAAGCGACAGAGAGTTGCTATTCCCCTTTGAGAGAGAGAGAGATGCTAGACTTCTTAGACAGAGAGAGAGAAAAAGAGAGAGATGCTAGAATATTTGGAGAGAGAGAGAAATGCTATGCTCCTTTGAGAGAGAGAGAGAGAGGGAGAGAGGGAGAGGGAGAGAGCGAGTAAGAGAGAGATGCAGGGATCCTTTGATAGAAAGTGGAGAGATACAAAGAGAGATGTATGCTATTCTACTTTAAGAGAGAGAGGACAGAGAGAGAGGGAACATAGGCTCGTTTGAGAGAGAGAGAGAGAGAGAAATATAGACGATATGCTCCTTGGAGAGAGAGTGAGAGAGAGAGAAAGAGAGGGAGAGAGAGAGAGCAGCGAGGCTCTTTTGAGAGAGAGAGATGGAGAGATAAAGACTCTAGGCTCCTATGAGAGAAATAGAGATACATAGACAGACATATGCTGGGCTCCTTTGAGAGAGACTGAGGGAGAGAAGAGAGAGAGAGATGCTAGGCTCCTGTGAACAAGACAATGAGAGAGATACATGCAAGGCTCCTTCGAGAGAGCGAGCGAGCGAGAGGGATTCTATTCTCCTTTGAGAAAGAGAGAGAGATTCTAGGCTCCTTTCAGAGAAAGTGCAGAGATAGAGAGACAGAGAGTTGCTATTCCCCTTTGAGAGAGAGAGATGCTAGACTTCTTAGACAGAGAGAGAGAAAAAGGGAGAGATGCTAGAATACTTGGAGAGAGAGATGTATATGCTATGCTCCTTTGAGAGAGAGAAAGAGAGAGAGAGAGGGAGAGAGCGAGTGAGAGCAAGATACTGGGATCCTTTGATAGAAAGTGGAGAGATACAAAGAGAGATGTATGCTATTCAACTGTAAGAGAGAGAGGACAGAGAGAGAGGGATCATAGGCTAGATTGAGAGAGAGAGAGAAATATAGACGATATGCTCCTTGGAGAGAGAGTGAGAGAGAGAGAGAGGGAGAGAGAGAGAGCTGAGAGGCTCCTTTGAGAGAGAGAGATGTAGAGCTAAAGATTCTAGGCTCCTATGAGGGAAATAGAGATAGACAGAGATATGCTGGGCTCCTTTGAGTGAGAGAGAGAGTTTCTAAGCTACTTAGAGAGCGACAGAGAAAGAGAGAGATGCTAGATTCCTTTGAGAGAGAGAGAGATAGATAGATGCTTGTCTCCTCTGAGAGAGACAGAGGGAGAGAACTCTGTTGCTCCTTTCTGAGAGGGAGAGATACTAGGCTCCTTTGAGAGAGAAAGAGATATGCTAGGCTCCTTTCAGAGAAAGAGGAGAGCTAGAGAGACAGAGAGATGCTGGGTTCCTTTTAGAGAAAGAGAGACAGTGAGAGAGGGATCAGAAGCTCCTTTGAGAGAGAGAGAGGGAGAGAGAGAATATATGCTCCTAGGTGAGAGAGAGAGAGAGAGAGAGAGAGAGAGACAGATGCTTATCTCCTTTGAGAAAGAGAGAGATGGTAATCGCCTTTGAGAGAAAGAGAGAGATAGATGCTAGGCTACTTTGTCAGAGAGGGAGGGATGGTAGGCTCTTTGAGAGAGAGAGTAATGCTAGGATTTTAAGAGAGAGAGGGAGTGAGATGCTAGAATCCTTTGAGTGAGACAGAGAGATATATTCTAGGATTCTTTGAGAGAGAGAAAGAGACTGAGAGAGGCAGAGATAGAGAGAGATGCTAGGCTCAATAGGACAGAGATAGGGAGGGAGAGAGAGAGATTCTAGGCTCCTTTGAGCGAAAGAGAGATATACAGAGACATGGAGATGCTAGGCTCCTTTGAGGTAGAGAGAGTCAGACAGAGAGAGAGAGGGATCCTTGGCTCTTTGAGAGAGAGCGTCAGGGAGAGAATATATGCTCCTTGGAGATAGAGAGGGAGAGATAGAGAGGGAGACAGAAATGCTTGTCTCCTTTGAGAGAGAGAGAGATAGCTGTGAGGCTCCTTTGTGAGAGAGGGAGATACTAGGCTCCTTTGAGAGAGAAAGAGATATGCTAGGGTCGTTTAAGAGAAAGAGTAGAGCGAGAGAGACAGAGAGATTCTTGGCTCCTTTGAGAGAAAGAGAGACAGAGAGAGAGGGATCCGAGGCTCCTTTGAGAGAGAGAGAGAGTATATATGCTCCTGGGAGAGAGAGAGAGAGACATAGACAGATGCTTGGCTCTTTTGAGGAAGAGAGAGACGCTTATCTCTTTGAGAGAAAGAGAGAGGGAGATGCTACGCTACTTTGTCAGAGAGAGCGGGATGGTAGGCTCCTCTGAGAGTGGGAGTGAGTGATGCTAGGTATCTCAGAGAGAGAAAGAGAGAGATGCTAGAGTCCTTTGAGTGAGAGAGAAAGAGATATTCTAGGATTCTTTGAGAGAGATTAAGAGATAGAGAGACAGAGATAGAGAGAGATTCTAGACTCATTTGAGACAGAGAGAGGCAGTAAAAGAGAGATTCAAGGCTCCTTTGAGCGAAAGAGAGAGATACAGAGACAGGGAGAAGCTAGGCACCTTTGAGGGAGAGAAAGACAGAGAGAGAGGGATCCTAGGCTCTTTGAGAGAGAGAGAGATTGAGGGAGAGAATATATGTTCCTTGGAGAGAGAGAGGGAGAGAGAAAGCGATAGAAAGAGACAAAGAGAGAGAGAGAGAGAGTGAGAGGGAGAGAGAGAGATGCTTGTGTCCTTTTAGAGAGAGAGAGTGTTTGTAAACTACTTAGAGAGAGACAGGGAAAGAGAGAGATCTTCGATTGCTTTGAGAGAGAGAGAGATAGATGCTTGTCTCCTTTGAGAGAGACAGAGAGAGAGCTCTGAGGCTCCTTTCTGAAAGAGAGACTGTAGGCTCCTTTGAGAGATAAAGTGATATGCTAGGCACCTTTGAGAGAAAGAGGAGAGCTAGAGAGGCAGAGAGATGCTGCGTTCCTTTTAGAGAAAGAGAGACAGTGAGAGAGGGATCAGAGGCTCCTTTGAGAGAGAGAGAGGGAGAGAGAGAATATATGCTCCTAGGTGAGAAAGAGACCTATAGAGTGATATGCTTAGCTCCTTTGAGAAAGAGAGAGATGGTAATCTCCTTTGAGAGAAAGAGAGAGATAGATGCTAGGCGACTTTGTCAGAGAGGGAGGGGTGGTACGCTCTTTGAGAGCGAGAGTAAGTGATGCTAGGATTCTTAGAGAGGGAAAGAGAGAGATCCTGGAATCCTTTGAGTGAGACAGAGAGATATATTCTAGGATTCTTTCAGAGACAGAGAGAGTCTGAGAGAGACCGAGAGAGAGGGAGATGCTAGGCTCAAATGAGAGAGAGAGAGAGGGAGGAAGAGAGAGAGATTCTAGGCTCCTTTGAGCGAAAGAGAGATATACAGATAAATGGAGATGCTAGGCTCCTTTGAGGGAGAGAGAGTCAGACAGAGATAGAGAGCAATCCTAGGCTCTTTGAGAGAGAGAGATAGAGAGGGAGAGAACATATGCTCCTTCTAGAGAGAGATTGAGGGAGAGAGAGAGAGAAAGAGAGAAAGAGAGAGAGACAGAGAGACAGCGACAAAGAGAGAGATGCTTGGGACGTTTTAGAGAGAGAGAGATCTGCTAAGCTTTTTGAGAGAAAGAGAAAGGAAGAGACAGAGAGAGATATGCTAGGCTCCTTGAGAGAGACTGAGGGAGAGAAAAGAGAGAGAGAGAGAGGCTAGGCTCCCGTGAACGAGAGAGTGAGAGAGATACATGCAAGGCTCCTTTGTGAGAGAGAGAGAGAGCGAGAGTGATTCTAGTATCCTTTGAGAAAGAGAGTGGGATTCTAGGCTCCTTTGTGAGAAAGTGGAGAGATGAAGCGACAGAGAGTTGCTATTCCCCTTTGAGAGAGAGAGAGATGCTAGACTTCTTAGACAGAGAGAGAGAAAAAGAGAGAGATGCTAGAATATTTGGAGAGAGAGAGAAATGCTATGCTCCTTTGAGAGAGAGAGAGAGAGGGAGAGAGGGAGAGGGAGAGAGCGAGTAAGAGAGAGATGCAGGGATCCTTTGATAGAAAGTGGAGAGATACAAAGAGAGATGTATGCTATTCTACTTTAAGAGAGAGAGGACAGAGAGAGAGGGATCATAGGCTCGTTTGAGAGAGAGAGAGAGAGAGAAATATAGACGATATGCTCCTTGGAGAGAGAGTGAGAGAGAGAGAAAGAGAGGGAGAGAGAGAGAGCAGCGAGGCTCTTTTGAGAGAGAGAGATGGAGAGATAAAGATTCTAGGCTCCTATGAGAGAAATAGAGATACATAGACAGACATATGCTGGGCTCCTTTGAGAGAGACTGAGGGAGAGAAGAGAGAGAGAGAGATGCTAGGCTCCTGTGAACAAGACAGTGAGAGAGATACATGCAAGGCTCCTTCGAGAGAGCGAGCGAGCGAGAGGGATTCTATTCTCCTTTGAGAAAGAGAGAGAGATTCTAGGCTCCTTTCAGAGAAAGTGCAGAGATAGAGAGACAGAGAGTTGCTATTCCCCTTTGAGAGAGAGAGATGCTAGACTTCTTAGACAGAGAGAGAGAAAAAGGGAGAGATGCTAGAATACTTGGAGAGAGAGATATATATGCTATGCTCCTTTGAGAGAGAGAGAGAGAGAGAGAGAGGGAGAGAGCGAGTGAGAGTAAGATACTGGGATCCTTTGATAGAAAGTGGAGAGATACAAAGAGAGATGTATGCTATTCAACTGTAAGAGAGAGAGGACAGAGAGAGAGGGATCATAGGCTAGATTGAGAGAGAGAGAGAAATATAGACGATATGCTCCTTGGAGAGAGAGAGAGAGAGAGAGAGAGAGAGAGGGAGAGAGAGAGAGCTGAGAGGCTCCTTTGAGAGAGAGAGATGTAGAGATAAAGATTCTAGGCTCCTATGAGGGAAATAGAGATAGACAGAGATATGCTGGGCTCCTTTGAGTGAGAGAGAGAGTTTCTAAGCTTCTTAGAGAGCGACAGAGAAAGAGAGAGATGCTGGATTCCTTTGAGAGAGAGAGAGATAGGTAGATGCTTGTCTCCTCTGAGAGAGACAGAGGGAGAGAACTCTGTTGCTCCTTTCTGAGAGGGAGAGATACTAGGCTCCTTTGAGAGAGAAAGAGATATGCTAGGCTCCTTTCAGAGAAAGAGGAGAGCTAGAGAGACAGAGAGATGCTGGGTTCCTTTTAGAGAAAGAGAGACAGTGAGAGAGGGATCAGAAGCTCCTTTGAGAGAGAGAGAGGGAGAGAGAGAATATATGCTCCTAGGTGAGAGAGAGAGAGAGAGAGAGAGAGAGAGACAGATGCTTATCTCCTTTGAGAAAGAGAGAGATGGTAATCGCCTTTGAGAGAAAGAGAGAGATAGATGCTAGGCTACTTTGTCAGAGAGGGAGGGATGGTAGGCTCTTTGAGAGAGAGAGTAATGCTAGGATTTTAAGAGAGAGAGGGAGTGAGATGCTAGAATCCTTTGAGTGAGACAGAGAGATATATTCTAGGATTCTTTGAGAGAGAGAAAGAGACTGAGAGAGACAGAGATAGAGAGAGATGCTAGGCTCAATAGGACAGAGATAGGGAGGGAGGGAGAGAGATTCTAGGCTCCTTTGAGCGAAAGAGAGATATACAGAGACATGGAGATGCTAGGCTCCTTTGAGGTAGAGAGAGTCAGACAGAGAGAGAGAGGGATCCTTGGCTCTTTGAGAGAGAGCGTCAGGGAGAGAATATATGCTCCTTGGAGATAGAGAGGGAGAGATAGAGAGGGAGACAGAAATGCTTGTCTCCTTTGAGAGAGAGAGAGATAGCTGTGAGGCTCCTTTGTGAGAGAGGGAGATACTAGGCTCCTTTGAGAGAGAAAGAGATATGCTAGGGTCGTTTAAGAGAAAGAGTAGAGCGAGAGAGACAGAGAGATTCTTCGCTCCTTTGAGAGAAAGAGAGACAGAGAGAGAGGGATCCGAGGCTCCTTTGAGAGAGACAGAGAGTATATATGCTCCTGGGAGAGAGAGAGAGAGACATAGACAGATGCTTGGCTCTTTTGAGGAAGAGAGAGACGCTTATCTCTTTGAGAGAAAGAGAGAGGGAGATGCTACGCTACTTTGTCAGAGAGAGCGGGATGGTAGGCTCCTCTGAGAGTGGGAGTGAGTGATGCTAGGTATCTCAGAGAGAGAAAGAGAGAGATGCTAGAGTCCTTTGAGTGAGAGAGAAAGAGATATTCTAGGATTCTTTGAGAGAGATTAAGAGATAGAGAGACAGAGATAGAGAGAGATTCTAGACTCATTTGAGACAGAGAGAGGCAGTAAAAGAGAGATTCAAGGCTCCTTTGAGCGAAAGAGAGAGATACAGAGACAGGGAGAAGCTAGGCACCTTTGAGGGAGAGAAAGACAGAGAGAGAGGGATCCTAGGCTCTTTGAGAGAGAGAGAGATTGAGGGAGAGAATATATGTTCCTTGGAGAGAGAGAGGGAGAGAGAAAGCGATAGAAAGAGACAAAGAGAGAGAGAGAGAGAGTGAGAGGGAGAGAGAGAGATGCTTGTGTCCTTTTAGAGAGAGAGAGTGTTTGTAAACTACTTAGAGAGAGACAGGGAAAGAGAGAGATCTTCGATTGCTTTGAGAGAGAGAGAGATAGATGCTTGTCTCCTTTGAGAGAGACAGAGAGAGAGCTCTGAGGCTCCTTTCTGAAAGAGAGACTGTAGGCTCCTTTGAGAGATAAAGTGATATGCTAGGCACCTTTGAGAGAAAGAGGAGGGCTAGAGAGGCAGAGAGATGCTGCGTTCCTTTTAGAGAAAGAGAGACAGTGAGAGAGGGATCAGAGGCTCCTTTGAGAGAGAGAGAGGGAGAGAGAGAATATATGCTCCTAGGTGAGAAAGAGACCTATAGAGTGATATGCTTAGCTCCTTTGAGAAAGAGAGAGATGTAATCTCCTTTGAGCGAAAGAGAGAGAGAGAGATGCTAGGCTCCTTTGAGAGAGAAAGATATATGCTTGGCTCCTTTGAGAGAAAGAGGAGAGTTAGACAGAGAGATGCTGGGTTCCTTTTAGAGAAAGAGAGACAGTGAGAGAGGGATCAGAGGATTCTTTGAGAGAGAGAGGGAGAGAGAGAATATATGCTCCCAGGTCAGAGAGAGAGAGACATAGAGAGAGAGATGCTTAGCTCCTCTGAGAAAGAGAGAGATGGTAATCTCCTTTGAGAGAAAGAGAGAGATAGATGCTAGGCGACTTTGTCAGAGAGGGAGGGGTGGTAGGCTCTTTGAGAGCGAGAGTAAGTGATGCTAGGATTCTTAGAGAGGGAAAGAGAGAGATCCTGGAATCCTTTGAGTGAGACAGAGAGATATATTCTAGGATTCTTTCAGAGACAGAGAGAGTCTGAGAGAGACCGAGAGAGAGGGAGATGCTAGGCTCAAATGAGAGAGAGAGAGAGGGAGGAAGAGAGAGAGATTCTAGGCTCCTTTGAGCGAAAGAGAGATATACAGATAAATGGAGATGCTAGGCTCCTTTGAGGGAGAGAGAGTCAGACAGAGATAGAGAGCAATCCTAGGCTCTTTGAGAGAGAGAGATAGAGAGGGAGAGAACATATGCTCCTTCTAGAGAGAGATTGAGGGAGAGAGAGAGAGAAAGAGAGAAAGAGAGAGAGACAGAGAGACAGCGACAAAGAGAGAGATGCTTGGGACGTTTTAGAGAGAGAGAGATCTGCTAAGCTTTTTGAGAGAAAGAGAAAGGAAGAGACAGAGAGAGATATGCTAGGCTCCTTGAGAGAGACTGAGGGAGAGAAAAGAGAGAGAGAGAGAGGCTAGGCTCCCGTGAACGAGAGAGTGAGAGAGATACATGCAAGGCTCCTTTGTGAGAGAGAGAGAGAGCGAGAGTGATTCTAGTATCCTTTGAGAAAGAGAGTGGGATTCTAGGCTCCTTTGTGAGAAAGTGGAGAGATGAAGCGACAGAGAGTTGCTATTCCCCTTTGAGAGAGAGAGAGATGCTAGACTTCTTAGACAGAGAGAGAGAAAAAGAGAGAGATGCTAGAATATTTGGAGAGAGAGAGAAATGCTATGCTCCTTTGAGAGAGAGAGAGAGAGGGAGAGAGGGAGAGGGAGAGAGCGAGTAAGAGAGAGATGCAGGGATCCTTTGATAGAAAGTGGAGAGATACAAAGAGAGATGTATGCTATTCTACTTTAAGAGAGAGAGGACAGAGAGAGAGGGATCATAGGCTCGTTTGAGAGAGAGAGAGAGAGAGAAATATAGACGATATGCTCCTTGGAGAGAGAGTGAGAGAGAGAGAAAGAGAGGGAGAGAGAGAGAGCAGCGAGGCTCTTTTGAGAGAGAGAGATGGAGAGATAAAGATTCTAGGCTCCTATGAGAGAAATAGAGATACATAGACAGACATATGCTGGGCTCCTTTGAGAGAGACTGAGGGAGAGAAGAGAGAGAGAGATGCTAGGCTCCTGTGAACAAGACAGTGAGAGAGATACATGCAAGGCTCCTTCGAGAGAGCGAGCGAGCGAGAGGGATTCTATTCTCCTTTGAGAAAGAGAGAGAGATTCTAGGCTCCTTTCAGAGAAAGTGCAGAGATAGAGAGACAGAGAGTTGCTATTCCCCTTTGAGAGAGAGAGATGCTAGACTTCTTAGACAGAGAGAGAGAAAAAGGGAGAGATGCTAGAATACTTGGAGAGAGAGATATATATGCTATGCTCCTTTCAGAGAGAGAAAGAGAGAGAGAGAGGGAGAGAGCGAGTGAGAGCAAGATACTGGGATCCTTTGATAGAAAGTGGAGAGATACAAAGAGAGATGTATGCTATTCTACTTTAAGAGAGAGAGGACAGAGAGAGAGGGAACATAGGCTCGTTTGAGAGAGAGAGAGAGAGAGAAATATAGACGATATGCTCCTTGGAGAGAGAGTGAGAGAGAGAGAAAGAGAGGGAGAGAGAGAGAGCAGCGAGGCTCTTTTGAGAGAGAGAGATGGAGAGATAAAGACTCTAGGCTCCTATGAGAGAAATAGAGATACATAGACAGACATATGCTGGGCTCCTTTGAGAGAGACTGAGGGAGAGAAGAGAGAGAGAGATGCTAGGCTCCTGTGAACAAGACAGTGAGAGAGATACATGCAAGGCTCCTTCGAGAGAGCGAGCGAGCGAGAGGGATTCTATTCTCCTTCGAGAAAGAGAGAGAGATTCTAGGCTCCTTTCAGAGAAAGTGCAGAGATAGAGAGACAGAGAGTTGCTATTCCCCTTTGAGAGAGAGAGATGCTAGACTTCTTAGACAGAGAGAGAGAAAAAGGGAGAGATGCTAGAATACTTGGAGAGAGAGATATATATGCTATGCTCCTTTGAGAGAGAGAAAGAGAGAGAGAGAGGGAGAGAGCGAGTGAGAGCAAGATACTGGGATCCTTTGATAGAAAGTGGAGAGATACAAAGAGAGATGTATGCTATTCAACTGTAAGAGAGAGAGGACAGAGAGAGAGGGATCATAGGCTAGATTGAGAGAGAGAGAGAAATATAGACGATATGCTCCTTGGAGAGAGAGTGAGAGAGAGAGAGAGGGAGAGAGAGAGAGCTGAGAGGCTCCTTTGAGAGAGAGAGATGTAGAGATAAAGATTCTAGGCTCCTATGAGGGAAATAGAGATAGACAGAGATATGCTGGGCTCCTTTGAGTGAGAGAGAAAGTTTCTAAGCTTCTTAGAGAGCGACAGAGAAAGAGAGAGATGCTAGATTCCTTTGAGAGAGAGAGAGATAGATAGATGCTTGTCTCCTCTGAGAGAGACAGAGGGAGAAAACTCTGTTGCTCCTTTCTGAGAGGGAGAGATACTAGGCTCCTTTGAGAGAGAAAGAGATATGCTAGGCTCCTTTCAGAGAAAGAGGAGAGCTAGAGAGACAGAGAGATGCTGGGTTCCTTTTAGAGAAAGAGAGACAGTGAGAGAGGGATCAGAAGCTCCTTTGAGAGAGAGAGAGGGAGAGAGAGAATATATGCTCCTAGGTGAGAGAGAGAGAGAGAGAGAGAGAGAGAGAGACAGATGCTTATCTCCTTTGAGAAAGAGAGAGATGGTAATCGCCTTTGAGAGAAAGAGAGAGATAGATGCTAGGCTACTTTGTCAGAGAGGGAGGGATGGTAGGCTCTTTGAGAGAGAGAGTAATGCTAGGATTTTAAGAGAGAGAGGGAGTGAGATGCTAGAATCCTTTGAGTGAGACAGAGAGATATATTCTAGGATTCTTTGAGAGAGAGAAAGAGACTGAGAGAGACAGAGATAGAGAGAGATGCTAGGCTCAATAGGACAGAGATAGGGAGGGAGAGAGAGAGATTCTAGGCTCCTTTGAGCGAAAGAGAGATATACAGAGACATGGAGATGCTAGGCTCCTTTGAGGTAGAGAGAGTCAGACAGAGAGAGAGAGGGATCCTTGGCTCTTTGAGAGAGAGCGTCAGGGAGAGAATATATGCTCCTTGGAGATAGAGAGGGAGAGATAGAGAGGGAGACAGAAATGCTTGTCTCCTTTGAGAGAGAGAGAGATAGCTGTGAGGCTCCTTTGTGAGAGAGGGAGATACTAGGCTCCTTTGAGAGAGAAAGAGATATGCTAGGGTCGTTTAAGAGAAAGAGTAGAGCGAGAGAGACAGAGAGATTCTTGGCTCCTTTGAGAGAAAGAGAGACAGAGAGAGAGGGATCCGAGGCTCCTTTGAGAGAGAGAGAGAGTATATATGCTCCTGGGAGAGAGAGAGAGAGACATAGACAGATGCTTGGCTCTTTTGAGGAAGAGAGAGACGCTTATCTCTTTGAGAGAAAGAGAGAGGGAGATGCTACGCTACTTTGTCAGAGAGAGCGGGATGGTAGGCTCCTCTGAGAGTGGGAGTGAGTGATGCTAGGTATCTCAGAGAGAGAAAGAGAGAGATGCTAGAGTCCTTTGAGTGAGAGAGAAAGAGATATTCTAGGATTCTTTGAGAGAGATTAAGAGATAGAGAGACAGAGATAGAGAGAGATTCTAGACTCATTTGAGACAGAGAGAGGCAGTAAAAGAGAGATTCAAGGCTCCTTTGAGCGAAAGAGAGAGATACAGAGACAGGGAGAAGCTAGGCACCTTTGAGGGAGAGAAAGACAGAGAGAGAGGGATCCTAGGCTCTTTGAGAGAGAGAGAGATTGAGGGAGAGAATATATGTTCCTTGGAGAGAGAGAGGGAGAGAGAAAGCGATAGAAAGAGACAAAGAGAGAGAGAGAGAGAGTGAGAGGGAGAGAGAGAGATGCTTGTGTCCTTTTAGAGAGAGAGAGTGTTTGTAAACTACTTAGAGAGAGACAGGGAAAGAGAGAGATCTTCGATTGCTTTGAGAGAGAGAGAGATAGATGCTTGTCTCCTTTGAGAGAGACAGAGAGAGAGCTCTGAGGCTCCTTTCTGAAAGAGAGACTGTAGGCTCCTTTGAGAGATAAAGTGATATGCTAGGCACCTTTGAGAGAAAGAGGAGGGCTAGAGAGGCAGAGAGATGCTGCGTTCCTTTTAGAGAAAGAGAGACAGTGAGAGAGGGATCAGAGGCTCCTTTGAGAGAGAGAGAGGGAGAGAGAGAATATATGCTCCTAGGTGAGAAAGAGACCTATAGAGTGATATGCTTAGCTCCTTTGAGAAAGAGAGAGATGTAATCTCCTTTGAGCGAAAGAGAGAGAGAGAGATGCTAGGCTCCTTTGAGAGAGAAAGATATATGCTTGGCTCCTTTGAGAGAAAGAGGAGAGTTAGACAGAGAGATGCTGGGTTCCTTTTAGAGAAAGAGAGACAGTGAGAGAGGGATCAGAGGATTCTTTGAGAGAGAGAGGGAGAGAGAGAATATATGCTCCCAGGTCAGAGAGAGAGAGACATAGAGAGAGAGATGCTTAGCTCCTCTGAGAAAGAGAGAGATGGTAATCTCCTTTGAGAGAAAGAGAGAGATAGATGCTAGGCGACTTTGTCAGAGAGGGAGGGGTGGTAGGCTCTTTGAGAGCGAGAGTAAGTGATGCTAGGATTCTTAGAGAGGGAAAGAGAGAGATCCTGGAATCCTTTGAGTGAGACAGAGAGATATATTCTAGGATTCTTTCAGAGACAGAGAGAGTCTGAGAGAGACCGAGAGAGAGGGAGATGCTAGGCTCAAATGAGAGAGAGAGAGAGGGAGGAAGAGAGAGAGATTCTAGGCTCCTTTGAGCGAAAGAGAGATATACAGATAAATGGAGATGCTAGGCTCCTTTGAGGGAGAGAGAGTCAGACAGAGATAGAGAGCAATCCTAGGCTCTTTGAGAGAGAGAGATAGAGAGGGAGAGAACATATGCTCCTTCTAGAGAGAGATTGAGGGAGAGAGAGAGAGAAAGAGAGAAAGAGAGAGAGACAGAGAGACAGCGACAAAGAGAGAGATGCTTGGGACGTTTTAGAGAGAGAGAGATCTGCTAAGCTTTTTGAGAGAAAGAGAAAGGAAGAGACAGAGAGAGATATGCTAGGCTCCTTGAGAGAGACTGAGGGAGAGAAAAGAGAGAGAGAGAGAGGCTAGGCTCCCGTGAACGAGAGAGTGAGAGAGATACATGCAAGGCTCCTTTGTGAGAGAGAGAGAGAGCGAGAGTGATTCTAGTATCCTTTGAGAAAGAGAGTGGGATTCTAGGCTCCTTTGTGAGAAAGTGGAGAGATGAAGCGACAGAGAGTTGCTATTCCCCTTTGAGAGAGAGAGAGATGCTAGACTTCTTAGACAGAGAGAGAGAAAAAGAGAGAGATGCTAGAATATTTGGAGAGAGAGAGAAATGCTATGCTCCTTTGAGAGAGAGAGAGAGAGGGAGAGAGGGAGAGGGAGAGAGCGAGTAAGAGAGAGATGCAGGGATCCTTTGATAGAAAGTGGAGAGATACAAAGAGAGATGTATGCTATTCTACTTTAAGAGAGAGAGGACAGAGAGAGAGGGAACATAGGCTCGTTTGAGAGAGAGAGAGAGAGAGAAATATAGACGATATGCTCCTTGGAGAGAGAGTGAGAGAGAGAGAAAGAGAGGGAGAGAGAGAGAGCAGCGAGGCTCTTTTGAGAGAGAGAGATGGAGAGATAAAGACTCTAGGCTCCTATGAGAGAAATAGAGATACATAGACAGACATATGCTGGGCTCCTTTGAGAGAGACTGAGGGAGAGAAGAGAGAGAGAGATGCTAGGCTCCTGTGAACAAGACAGTGAGAGAGATACATGCAAGGCTCCTTCGAGAGAGCGAGCGAGCGAGAGGGATTCTATTCTCCTTTGAGAAAGAGAGAGAGATTCTAGGCTCCTTTCAGAGAAAGTGCAGAGATAGAGAGACAGAGAGTTGCTATTCCCCTTTGAGAGAGAGAGATGCTAGACTTCTTAGACAGAGAGAGAGAAAAAGGGAGAGATGCTAGAATACTTGGAGAGAGAGATATATATGCTATGCTCCTTTGAGAGAGAGAAAGAGAGAGAGAGAGGGAGAGAGCGAGTGAGAGCAAGATACTGGGATCCTTTGATAGAAAGTGGAGAGATACAAAGAGAGATGTATGCTATTCAACTGTAAGAGAGAGAGGACAGAGAGAGAGGGATCATAGGCTAGATTGAGAGAGAGAGAGAAATATAGACGATATGCTCCTTGGAGAGAGAGTGAGAGAGAGAGAGAGGGAGAGAGAGAGAGCTGAGAGGCTCCTTTGAGAGAGAGAGATGTAGAGATAAAGATTCTAGGCTCCTATGAGGGAAATAGAGATAGACAGAGATATGCTGGGCTCCTTTGAGTGAGAGAGAGAGTTTCTAAGCTACTTAGAGAGCGACAGAGAAAGAGAGAGATGCTAGATTCCTTTGAGAGAGAGAGAGATAGATAGATGCTTGTCTCCTCTGAGAGAGACAGAGGGAGAGAACTCTGTTGCTCCTTTCTGAGAGGGAGAGATACTAGGCTCCTTTGAGAGAGAAAGAGATATGCTAGGCTCCTTTCAGAGAAAGAGGAGAGCTAGAGAGACAGAGAGATGCTGGGTTCCTTTTAGAGAAAGAGAGACAGTGAGAGAGGGATCAGAAGCTCCTTTGAGAGAGAGAGAGGGAGAGAGAGAATATATGCTCCTAGGTGAGAGAGAGAGAGAGAGAGACAGATGCTTATCTCCTTTGAGAAAGAGAGAGATGGTAATCGCCTTTGAGAGAAAGAGAGAGATAGATGCTAGGCTACTTTGTCAGAGAGGGAGGGATGGTAGGCTCTTTGAGAGAGAGAGTAATGCTAGGATTTTAAGAGAGAGAGGGAGTGAGATGCTAGAATCCTTTGAGTGAGACAGAGAGATATATTCTAGGATTCTTTGAGAGAGAGAAAGAGACTGAGAGAGACAGAGATAGAGAGAGATGCTAGGCTCAATAGGACAGAGATAGGGAGGGAGAGAGAGAGATTCTAGGCTCCTTTGAGCGAAAGAGAGATATACAGAGACATGGAGATGCTAGGCTCCTTTGAGGTAGAGAGAGTCAGACAGAGAGAGAGAGGGATCCTTGGCTCTTTGAGAGAGAGCGTCAGGGAGAGAATATATGCTCCTTGGAGATAGAGAGGGAGAGATAGAGAGGGAGACAGAAATGCTTGTCTCCTTTGAGAGAGAGAGAGATAGCTGTGAGGCTCCTTTGTGAGAGAGGGAGATACTAGGCTCCTTTGAGAGAGAAAGAGATATGCTAGGGTCGTTTAAGAGAAAGAGTAGAGCGAGAGAGACAGAGAGATTCTTGGCTCCTTTGAGAGAAAGAGAGACAGAGAGAGAGGGATCCGAGGCTCCTTTGAGAGAGAGAGAGAGTATATATGCTCCTGGGAGAGAGAGAGAGAGACATAGACAGATGCTTGGCTCTTTTGAGGAAGAGAGAGACGCTTATCTCTTTGAGAGAAAGAGAGAGGGAGATGCTACGCTACTTTGTCAGAGAGAGCGGGATGGTAGGCTCCTCTGAGAGTGGGAGTGAGTGATGCTAGGTATCTCAGAGAGAGAAAGAGAGAGATGCTAGAGTCCTTTGAGTGAGAGAGAAAGAGATATTCTAGGATTCTTTGAGAGAGATTAAGAGATAGAGAGACAGAGATAGAGAGAGATTCTAGACTCATTTGAGACAGAGAGAGGCAGTAAAAGAGAGATTCAAGGCTCCTTTGAGCGAAAGAGAGAGATACAGAGACAGGGAGAAGCTAGGCACCTTTGAGGGAGAGAAAGACAGAGAGAGAGGGATCCTAGGCTCTTTGAGAGAGAGAGAGATTGAGGGAGAGAATATATGTTCCTTGGAGAGAGAGAGGGAGAGAGAAAGCGATAGAAAGAGACAAGAGAGAGAGAGAGAGAGAGTGAGAGGGAGAGAGAGAGATGCTTGTGTCCTTTTAGAGAGAGAGAGTGTTTGTAAACTACTTAGAGAGAGACAGGGAAAGAGAGAGATCTTCGATTGCTTTGAGAGAGAGAGAGATAGATGCTTGTCTCCTTTGAGAGAGACAGAGAGAGAGCTCTGAGGCTCCTTTCTGAAAGAGAGACTGTAGGCTCCTTTGAGAGATAAAGTGATATGCTAGTCACCTTTGAGAGAAAGAGGAGAGCTAGAGAGGCAGAGAGATGCTGCGTTCCTTTTAGAGAAAGAGAGACAGTGAGAGAGGGATCAGAGGCTCCTTTGAGAGAGAGAGAGGGAGAGAGAGAATATATGCTCCTAGGTGAGAAAGAGACCTATAGAGTGATATGCTTAGCTCCTTTGAGAAAGAGAGAGATGTAATCTCCTTTGAGCGAAAGAGAGAGAGAGAGATGCTAGGCTCCTTTGAGAGAGAAAGATATATGCTTGGCTCCTTTGAGAGAAAGAGGAGAGTTAGACAGAGAGATGCTGGGTTCCTTTTAGAGAAAGAGAGACAGTGAGAGAGGGATCAGAGGATTCTTTGAGAGAGAGAGGGAGAGAGAGAATATATGCTCCCAGGTCAGAGAGAGAGAGACATAGAGAGAGAGATGCTTAGCTCCTCTGAGAAAGAGAGAGATGGTAATCTCCTTTGAGAGAAAGAGAGAGATAGATGCTAGGCGACTTTGTCAGAGAGGGAGGGGTGGTAGGCTCTTTGAGAGCGAGAGTAAGTGATGCTAGGATTCTTAGAGAGGGAAAGAGAGAGATCCTGGAATCCTTTGAGTGAGACAGAGAGATATATTCTAGGATTCTTTCAGAGACAGAGAGAGTCTGAGAGAGACCGAGAGAGAGGGAGATGCTAGGCTCAAATGAGAGAGAGAGAGAGGGAGGAAGAGAGAGAGATTCTAGGCTCCTTTGAGCGAAAGAGAGATATACAGATAAATGGAGATGCTAGGCTCCTTTGAGGGAGAGAGAGTCAGACAGAGATAGAGAGCAATCCTAGGCTCTTTGAGAGAGAGAGATAGAGAGGGAGAGAACATATGCTCCTTCTAGAGAGAGATTGAGGGAGAGAGAGAGAGAAAGAGAGAAAGAGAGAGAGACAGAGAGACAGCGACAAAGAGAGAGATGCTTGGGACGTTTTAGAGAGAGAGAGATCTGCTAAGCTTTTTGAGAGAAAGAGAAAGGAAGAGACAGAGAGAGATATGCTAGGCTCCTTGAGAGAGACTGAGGGAGAGAAAAGAGAGAGAGAGAGAGGCTAGGCTCCCGTGAACGAGAGAGTGAGAGAGATACATGCAAGGCTCCTTTGTGAGAGAGAGAGAGAGCGAGAGTGATTCTAGTATCCTTTGAGAAAGAGAGTGGGATTCTAGGCTCCTTTGTGAGAAAGTGGAGAGATGAAGCGACAGAGAGTTGCTATTCCCCTTTGAGAGAGAGAGAGATGCTAGACTTCTTAGACAGAGAGAGAGAAAAAGAGAGAGATGCTAGAATATTTGGAGAGAGAGAGAAATGCTATGCTCCTTTGAGAGAGAGAGAGAGAGGGAGAGAGGGAGAGGGAGAGAGCGAGTAAGAGAGAGATGCAGGGATCCTTTGATAGAAAGTGGAGAGATACAAAGAGAGATGTATGCTATTCTACTTTAAGAGAGAGAGGACAGAGAGAGAGGGAACATAGGCTCGTTTGAGAGAGAGAGAGAGAGAGAAATATAGACGATATGCTCCTTGGAGAGAGAGTGAGAGAGAGAGAAAGAGAGGGAGAGAGAGAGAGCAGCGAGGCTCTTTTGAGAGAGAGAGATGGAGAGATAAAGACTCTAGGCTCCTATGAGAGAAATAGAGATACATAGACAGACATATGCTGGGCTCCTTTGAGAGAGACTGAGGGAGAGAAGAGAGAGAGAGATGCTAGGCTCCTGTGAACAAGACAATGAGAGAGATACATGCAAGGCTCCTTCGAGAGAGCGAGCGAGCGAGAGGGATTCTATTCTCCTTTGAGAAAGAGAGAGAGATTCTAGGCTCCTTTCAGAGAAAGTGCAGAGATAGAGAGACAGAGAGTTGCTATTCCCCTTTGAGAGAGAGAGATGCTAGACTTCTTAGACAGAGAGAGAGAAAAAGGGAGAGATGCTAGAATACTTGGAGAGAGAGATGTATATGCTATGCTCCTTTGAGAGAGAGAAAGAGAGAGAGAGAGGGAGAGAGCGAGTGAGAGCAAGATACTGGGATCCTTTGATAGAAAGTGGAGAGATACAAAGAGAGATGTATGCTATTCAACTGTAAGAGAGAGAGGACAGAGAGAGAGGGATCATAGGCTAGATTGAGAGAGAGAGAGAAATATAGACGATATGCTCCTTGGAGAGAGAGTGAGAGAGAGAGAGAGGGAGAGAGAGAGAGCTGAGAGGCTCCTTTGAGAGAGAGAGATGTAGAGCTAAAGATTCTAGGCTCCTATGAGGGAAATAGAGATAGACAGAGATATGCTGGGCTCCTTTGAGTGAGAGAGAGAGTTTCTAAGCTACTTAGAGAGCGACAGAGAAAGAGAGAGATGCTAGATTCCTTTGAGAGAGAGAGAGATAGATAGATGCTTGTCTCCTCTGAGAGAGACAGAGGGAGAGAACTCTGTTGCTCCTTTCTGAGAGGGAGAGATACTAGGCTCCTTTGAGAGAGAAAGAGATATGCTAGGCTCCTTTCAGAGAAAGAGGAGAGCTAGAGAGACAGAGAGATGCTGGGTTCCTTTTAGAGAAAGAGAGACAGTGAGAGAGGGATCAGAAGCTCCTTTGAGAGAGAGAGAGGGAGAGAGAGAATATATGCTCCTAGGTGAGAGAGAGAGAGAGAGAGAGAGAGAGAGAGACAGATGCTTATCTCCTTTGAGAAAGAGAGAGATGGTAATCGCCTTTGAGAGAAAGAGAGAGATAGATGCTAGGCTACTTTGTCAGAGAGGGAGGGATGGTAGGCTCTTTGAGAGAGAGAGTAATGCTAGGATTTTAAGAGAGAGAGGGAGTGAGATGCTAGAATCCTTTGAGTGAGACAGAGAGATATATTCTAGGATTCTTTGAGAGAGAGAAAGAGACTGAGAGAGGCAGAGATAGAGAGAGATGCTAGGCTCAATAGGACAGAGATAGGGAGGGAGAGAGAGAGATTCTAGGCTCCTTTGAGCGAAAGAGAGATATACAGAGACATGGAGATGCTAGGCTCCTTTGAGGTAGAGAGAGTCAGACAGAGAGAGAGAGGGATCCTTGGCTCTTTGAGAGAGAGCGTCAGGGAGAGAATATATGCTCCTTGGAGATAGAGAGGGAGAGATAGAGAGGGAGACAGAAATGCTTGTCTCCTTTGAGAGAGAGAGAGATAGCTGTGAGGCTCCTTTGTGAGAGAGGGAGATACTAGGCTCCTTTGAGAGAGAAAGAGATATGCTAGGGTCGTTTAAGAGAAAGAGTAGAGCGAGAGAGACAGAGAGATTCTTCGCTCCTTTGAGAGAAAGAGAGACAGAGAGAGAGGGATCCGAGGCTCCTTTGAGAGAGAGAGAGAGTATATATGCTCCTGGGAGAGAGAGAGAGAGACATAGACAGATGCTTGGCTCTTTTGAGGAAGAGAGAGACGCTTATCTCTTTGAGAGAAAGAGAGAGGGAGATGCTACGCTACTTTGTCAGAGAGAGCGGGATGGTAGGCTCCTCTGAGAGTGGGAGTGAGTGATGCTAGGTATCTCAGAGAGAGAAAGAGAGAGATGCTAGAGTCCTTTGAGTGAGAGAGAAAGAGATATTCTAGGATTCTTTGAGAGAGATTAAGAGATAGAGAGACAGAGATAGAGAGAGATTCTAGACTCATTTGAGACAGAGAGAGGCAGTAAAAGAGAGATTCAAGGCTCCTTTGAGCGAAAGAGAGAGATACAGAGACAGGGAGAAGCTAGGCACCTTTGAGGGAGAGAAAGACAGAGAGAGAGGGATCCTAGGCTCTTTGAGAGAGAGAGAGATTGAGGGAGAGAATATATGTTCCTTGGAGAGAGAGAGGGAGAGAGAAAGCGATAGAAAGAGACAAAGAGAGAGAGAGAGAGAGTGAGAGGGAGAGAGAGAGATGCTTGTGTCCTTTTAGAGAGAGAGAGTGTTTGTAAACTACTTAGAGAGAGACAGGGAAAGAGAGAGATCTTCGATTGCTTTGAGAGAGAGAGAGATAGATGCTTGTCTCCTTTGAGAGAGACAGAGAGAGAGCTCTGAGGCTCCTTTCTGAAAGAGAGACTGTAGGCTCCTTTGAGAGATAAAGTGATATGCTAGGCACCTTTGAGAGAAAGAGGAGAGCTAGAGAGGCAGAGAGATGCTGCGTTCCTTTTAGAGAAAGAGAGACAGTGAGAGAGGGATCAGAGGCTCCTTTGAGAGAGAGAGAGGGAGAGAGAGAATATATGCTCCTAGGTGAGAAAGAGACCTATAGAGTGATATGCTTAGCTCCTTTGAGAAAGAGAGAGATGGTAATCTCCTTTGAGAGAAAGAGAGAGATAGATGCTAGGCGACTTTGTCAGAGAGGGAGGGGTGGTACGCTCTTTGAGAGCGAGAGTAAGTGATGCTAGGATTCTTAGAGAGGGAAAGAGAGAGATCCTGGAATCCTTTGAGTGAGACAGAGAGATATATTCTAGGATTCTTTCAGAGACAGAGAGAGTCTGAGAGAGACCGAGAGAGAGGGAGATGCTAGGCTCAAATGAGAGAGAGAGAGAGGGAGGAAGAGAGAGAGATTCTAGGCTCCTTTGAGCGAAAGAGAGATATACAGATAAATGGAGATGCTAGGCTCCTTTGAGGGAGAGAGAGTCAGACAGAGATAGAGAGCAATCCTAGGCTCTTTGAGAGAGAGAGATAGAGAGGGAGAGAACATATGCTCCTTCTAGAGAGAGATTGAGGGAGAGAGAGAGAGAAAGAGAGAAAGAGAGAGAGACAGAGAGACAGCGACAAAGAGAGAGATGCTTGGGACGTTTTAGAGAGAGAGAGATCTGCTAAGCTTTTTGAGAGAAAGAGAAAGGAAGAGACAGAGAGAGATATGCTAGGCTCCTTGAGAGAGACTGAGGGAGAGAAAAGAGAGAGAGAGAGAGGCTAGGCTCCCGTGAACGAGAGAGTGAGAGAGATACATGCAAGGCTCCTTTGTGAGAGAGAGAGAGAGCGAGAGTGATTCTAGTATCCTTTGAGAAAGAGAGTGGGATTCTAGGCTCCTTTGTGAGAAAGTGGAGAGATGAAGCGACAGAGAGTTGCTATTCCCCTTTGAGAGAGAGAGAGATGCTAGACTTCTTAGACAGAGAGAGAGAAAAAGAGAGAGATGCTAGAATATTTGGAGAGAGAGAGAAATGCTATGCTCCTTTGAGAGAGAGAGAGAGAGGGAGAGAGGGAGAGGGAGAGAGCGAGTAAGAGAGAGATGCAGGGATCCTTTGATAGAAAGTGGAGAGATACAAAGAGAGATGTATGCTATTCTACTTTAAGAGAGAGAGGACAGAGAGAGAGGGATCATAGGCTCGTTTGAGAGAGAGAGAGAGAGAGAAATATAGACGATATGCTCCTTGGAGAGAGAGTGAGAGAGAGAGAAAGAGAGGGAGAGAGAGAGAGCAGCGAGGCTCTTTTGAGAGAGAGAGATGGAGAGATAAAGATTCTAGGCTCCTATGAGAGAAATAGAGATACATAGACAGACATATGCTGGGCTCCTTTGAGAGAGACTGAGGGAGAGAAGAGAGAGAGAGAGATGCTAGGCTCCTGTGAACAAGACAGTGAGAGAGATACATGCAAGGCTCCTTCGAGAGAGCGAGCGAGCGAGAGGGATTCTATTCTCCTTTGAGAAAGAGAGAGAGATTCTAGGCTCCTTTCAGAGAAAGTGCAGAGATAGAGAGACAGAGAGTTGCTATTCCCCTTTGAGAGAGAGAGATGCTAGACTTCTTAGACAGAGAGAGAGAAAAAGGGAGAGATGCTAGAATACTTGGAGAGAGAGATATATATGCTATGCTCCTTTGAGAGAGAGAGAGAGAGAGAGAGAGGGAGAGAGCGAGTGAGAGTAAGATACTGGGATCCTTTGATAGAAAGTGGAGAGATACAAAGAGAGATGTATGCTATTCAACTGTAAGAGAGAGAGGACAGAGAGAGAGGGATCATAGGCTAGACTGAGAGAGAGAGAGAAATATAGACGATATGCTCCTTGGAGAGAGAGAGAGAGAGAGAGAGAGAGAGAGGGAGAGAGAGAGAGCTGAGAGGCTCCTTTGAGAGAGAGAGATGTAGAGATAAAGATTCTAGGCTCCTATGAGGGAAATAGAGATAGACAGAGATATGCTGGGCTCCTTTGAGTGAGAGAGAGAGTTTCTAAGCTTCTTAGAGAGCGACAGAGAAAGAGAGAGATGCTGGATTCCTTTGAGAGAGAGAGAGATAGGTAGATGCTTGTCTCCTCTGAGAGAGACAGAGGGAGAGAACTCTGTTGCTCCTTTCTGAGAGGGAGAGATACTAGGCTCCTTTGAGAGAGAAAGAGATATGCTAGGCTCCTTTCAGAGAAAGAGGAGAGCTAGAGAGACAGAGAGATGCTGGGTTCCTTTTAGAGAAAGAGAGACAGTGAGAGAGGGATCAGAAGCTCCTTTGAGAGAGAGAGAGGGAGAGAGAGAATATATGCTCCTAGGTGAGAGAGAGAGAGAGAGAGAGAGAGAGAGACAGATGCTTATCTCCTTTGAGAAAGAGAGAGATGGTAATCGCCTTTGAGAGAAAGAGAGAGATAGATGCTAGGCTACTTTGTCAGAGAGGGAGGGATGGTAGGCTCTTTGAGAGAGAGAGTAATGCTAGGATTTTAAGAGAGAGAGGGAGTGAGATGCTAGAATCCTTTGAGTGAGACAGAGAGATATATTCTAGGATTCTTTGAGAGAGAGAAAGAGACTGAGAGAGACAGAGATAGAGAGAGATGCTAGGCTCAATAGGACAGAGATAGGGAGGGAGGGAGAGAGATTCTAGGCTCCTTTGAGCGAAAGAGAGATATACAGAGACATGGAGATGCTAGGCTCCTTTGAGGTAGAGAGAGTCAGACAGAGAGAGAGAGGGATCCTTGGCTCTTTGAGAGAGAGCGTCAGGGAGAGAATATATGCTCCTTGGAGATAGAGAGGGAGAGATAGAGAGGGAGACAGAAATGCTTGTCTCCTTTGAGAGAGAGAGAGATAGCTGTGAGGCTCCTTTGTGAGAGAGGGAGATACTAGGCTCCTTTGAGAGAGAAAGAGATATGCTAGGGTCGTTTAAGAGAAAGAGTAGAGCGAGAGAGACAGAGAGATTCTTCGCTCCTTTGAGAGAAAGAGAGACAGAGAGAGAGGGATCCGAGGCTCCTTTGAGAGAGACAGAGAGTATATATGCTCCTGGGAGAGAGAGAGAGAGACATAGACAGATGCTTGGCTCTTTTGAGGAAGAGAGAGACGCTTATCTCTTTGAGAGAAAGAGAGAGGGAGATGCTACGCTACTTTGTCAGAGAGAGCGGGATGGTAGGCTCCTCTGAGAGTGGGAGTGAGTGATGCTAGGTATCTCAGAGAGAGAAAGAGAGAGATGCTAGAGTCCTTTGAGTGAGAGAGAAAGAGATATTCTAGGATTCTTTGAGAGAGATTAAGAGATAGAGAGACAGAGATAGAGAGAGATTCTAGACTCATTTGAGACAGAGAGAGGCAGTAAAAGAGAGATTCAAGGCTCCTTTGAGCGAAAGAGAGAGATACAGAGACAGGGAGAAGCTAGGCACCTTTGAGGGAGAGAAAGACAGAGAGAGAGGGATCCTAGGCTCTTTGAGAGAGAGAGAGATTGAGGGAGAGAATATATGTTCCTTGGAGAGAGAGAGGGAGAGAGAAAGCGATAGAAAGAGACAAAGAGAGAGAGAGAGAGAGTGAGAGGGAGAGAGAGAGATGCTTGTGTCCTTTTAGAGAGAGAGAGTGTTTGTAAACTACTTAGAGAGAGACAGGGAAAGAGAGAGATCTTCGATTGCTTTGAGAGAGAGAGAGATAGATGCTTGTCTCCTTTGAGAGAGACAGAGAGAGAGCTCTGAGGCTCCTTTCTGAAAGAGAGACTGTAGGCTCCTTTGAGAGATAAAGTGATATGCTAGGCACCTTTGAGAGAAAGAGGAGGGCTAGAGAGGCAGAGAGATGCTGCGTTCCTTTTAGAGAAAGAGAGACAGTGAGAGAGGGATCAGAGGCTCCTTTGAGAGAGAGAGAGGGAGAGAGAGAATATATGCTCCTAGGTGAGAAAGAGACCTATAGAGTGATATGCTTAGCTCCTTTGAGAAAGAGAGAGATGTAATCTCCTTTGAGCGAAAGAGAGAGAGAGAGATGCTAGGCTCCTTTGAGAGAGAAAGATATATGCTTGGCTCCTTTGAGAGAAAGAGGAGAGTTAGACAGAGAGATGCTGGGTTCCTTTTAGAGAAAGAGAGACAGTGAGAGAGGGATCAGAGGATTCTTTGAGAGAGAGAGGGAGAGAGAGAATATATGCTCCCAGGTCAGAGAGAGAGAGACATAGAGAGAGAGATGCTTAGCTCCTCTGAGAAAGAGAGAGATGGTAATCTCCTTTGAGAGAAAGAGAGAGATAGATGCTAGGCGACTTTGTCAGAGAGGGAGGGGTGGTAGGCTCTTTGAGAGCGAGAGTAAGTGATGCTAGGATTCTTAGAGAGGGAAAGAGAGAGATCCTGGAATCCTTTGAGTGAGACAGAGAGATATATTCTAGGATTCTTTCAGAGACAGAGAGAGTCTGAGAGAGACCGAGAGAGAGGGAGATGCTAGGCTCAAATGAGAGAGAGAGAGAGGGAGGAAGAGAGAGAGATTCTAGGCTCCTTTGAGCGAAAGAGAGATATACAGATAAATGGAGATGCTAGGCTCCTTTGAGGGAGAGAGAGTCAGACAGAGATAGAGAGCAATCCTAGGCTCTTTGAGAGAGAGAGATAGAGAGGGAGAGAACATATGCTCCTTCTAGAGAGAGATTGAGGGAGAGAGAGAGAGAAAGAGAGAAAGAGAGAGAGACAGAGAGACAGCGACAAAGAGAGAGATGCTTGGGACGTTTTAGAGAGAGAGAGATCTGCTAAGCTTTTTGAGAGAAAGAGAAAGGAAGAGACAGAGAGAGATATGCTAGGCTCCTTGAGAGAGACTGAGGGAGAGAAAAGAGAGAGAGAGAGAGGCTAGGCTCCCGTGAACGAGAGAGTGAGAGAGATACATGCAAGGCTCCTTTGTGAGAGAGAGAGAGAGCGAGAGTGATTCTAGTATCCTTTGAGAAAGAGAGTGGGATTCTAGGCTCCTTTGTGAGAAAGTGGAGAGATGAAGCGACAGAGAGTTGCTATTCCCCTTTGAGAGAGAGAGAGATGCTAGACTTCTTAGACAGAGAGAGAGAAAAAGAGAGAGATGCTAGAATATTTGGAGAGAGAGAGAAATGCTATGCTCCTTTGAGAGAGAGAGAGAGAGGGAGAGAGGGAGAGGGAGAGAGCGAGTAAGAGAGAGATGCAGGGATCCTTTGATAGAAAGTGGAGAGATACAAAGAGAGATGTATGCTATTCTACTTTAAGAGAGAGAGGACAGAGAGAGAGGGATCATAGGCTCGTTTGAGAGAGAGAGAGAGAGAGAAATATAGACGATATGCTCCTTGGAGAGAGAGTGAGAGAGAGAGAAAGAGAGGGAGAGAGAGAGAGCAGCGAGGCTCTTTTGAGAGAGAGAGATGGAGAGATAAAGATTCTAGGCTCCTATGAGAGAAATAGAGATACATAGACAGACATATGCTGGGCTCCTTTGAGAGAGACTGAGGGAGAGAAGAGAGAGAGAGATGCTAGGCTCCTGTGAACAAGACAGTGAGAGAGATACATGCAAGGCTCCTTCGAGAGAGCGAGCGAGCGAGAGGGATTCTATTCTCCTTTGAGAAAGAGAGAGAGATTCTAGGCTCCTTTCAGAGAAAGTGCAGAGATAGAGAGACAGAGAGTTGCTATTCCCCTTTGAGAGAGAGAGATGCTAGACTTCTTAGACAGAGAGAGAGAAAAAGGGAGAGATGCTAGAATACTTGGAGAGAGAGATGTATATGCTATGCTCCTTTGAGAGAGAGAAAGAGAGAGAGAGAGGGAGAGAGCGAGTGAGAGCAAGATACTGGGATCCTTTGATAGAAAGTGGAGAGATACAAAGAGAGATGTATGCTATTCAACTGTAAGAGAGAGAGGACAGAGAGAGAGGGATCATAGGCTAGATTGAGAGAGAGAGAGAAATATAGACGATATGCTCCTTGGAGAGAGAGTGAGAGAGAGAGAGAGGGAGAGAGAGAGAGCTGAGAGGCTCCTTTGAGAGAGAGAGATGTAGAGCTAAAGATTCTAGGCTCCTATGAGGGAAATAGAGATAGACAGAGATATGCTGGGCTCCTTTGAGTGAGAGAGAGAGTTTCTAAGCTACTTAGAGAGCGACAGAGAAAGAGAGAGATGCTAGATTCCTTTGAGAGAGAGAGAGATAGATAGATGCTTGTCTCCTCTGAGAGAGACAGAGGGAGAGAACTCTGTTGCTCCTTTCTGAGAGGGAGAGATACTAGGCTCCTTTGAGAGAGAAAGAGATATGCTAGGCTCCTTTCAGAGAAAGAGGAGAGCTAGAGAGACAGAGAGATGCTGGGTTCCTTTTAGAGAAAGAGAGACAGTGAGAGAGGGATCAGAAGCTCCTTTGAGAGAGAGAGAGGGAGAGAGAGAATATATGCTCCTAGGTGAGAGAGAGAGAGAGAGAGAGAGAGAGAGACAGATGCTTATCTCCTTTGAGAAAGAGAGAGATGGTAATCGCCTTTGAGAGAAAGAGAGAGATAGATGCTAGGCTACTTTGTCAGAGAGGGAGGGATGGTAGGCTCTTTGAGAGAGAGAGTAATGCTAGGATTTTAAGAGAGAGAGGGAGTGAGATGCTAGAATCCTTTGAGTGAGACAGAGAGATATATTCTAGGATTCTTTGAGAGAGAGAAAGAGACTGAGAGAGGCAGAGATAGAGAGAGATGCTAGGCTCAATAGGACAGAGATAGGGAGGGAGAGAGAGAGATTCTAGGCTCCTTTGAGCGAAAGAGAGATATACAGAGACATGGAGATGCTAGGCTCCTTTGAGGTAGAGAGAGTCAGACAGAGAGAGAGAGGGATCCTTGGCTCTTTGAGAGAGAGCGTCAGGGAGAGAATATATGCTCCTTGGAGATAGAGAGGGAGAGATAGAGAGGGAGACAGAAATGCTTGTCTCCTTTGAGAGAGAGAGAGATAGCTGTGAGGCTCCTTTGTGAGAGAGGGAGATACTAGGCTCCTTTGAGAGAGAAAGAGATATGCTAGGGTCGTTTAAGAGAAAGAGTAGAGCGAGAGAGACAGAGAGATTCTTGGCTCCTTTGAGAGAAAGAGAGACAGAGAGAGAGGGATCCGAGGCTCCTTTGAGAGAGAGAGAGAGTATATATGCTCCTGGGAGAGAGAGAGAGAGACATAGACAGATGCTTGGCTCTTTTGAGGAAGAGAGAGACGCTTATCTCTTTGAGAGAAAGAGAGAGGGAGATGCTACGCTACTTTGTCAGAGAGAGCGGGATGGTAGGCTCCTCTGAGAGTGGGAGTGAGTGATGCTAGGTATCTCAGAGAGAGAAAGAGAGAGATGCTAGAGTCCTTTGAGTGAGAGAGAAAGAGATATTCTAGGATTCTTTGAGAGAGATTAAGAGATAGAGAGACAGAGATAGAGAGAGATTCTAGACTCATTTGAGACAGAGAGAGGCAGTAAAAGAGAGATTCAAGGCTCCTTTGAGCGAAAGAGAGAGATACAGAGACAGGGAGAAGCTAGGCACCTTTGAGGGAGAGAAAGACAGAGAGAGAGGGATCCTAGGCTCTTTGAGAGAGAGAGAGATTGAGGGAGAGAATATATGTTCCTTGGAGAGAGAGAGGGAGAGAGAAAGCGATAGAAAGAGACAAAGAGAGAGAGAGAGAGAGTGAGAGGGAGAGAGAGAGATGCTTGTGTCCTTTTAGAGAGAGAGAGTGTTTGTAAACTACTTAGAGAGAGACAGGGAAAGAGAGAGATCTTCGATTGCTTTGAGAGAGAGAGAGATAGATGCTTGTCTCCTTTGAGAGAGACAGAGAGAGAGCTCTGAGGCTCCTTTCTGAAAGAGAGACTGTAGGCTCCTTTGAGAGATAAAGTGATATGCTAGGCACCTTTGAGAGAAAGAGGAGAGCTAGAGAGGCAGAGAGATGCTGCGTTCCTTTTAGAGAAAGAGAGACAGTGAGAGAGGGATCAGAGGCTCCTTTGAGAGAGAGAGAGGGAGAGAGAGAATATATGCTCCTAGGTGAGAAAGAGACCTATAGAGTGATATGCTTAGCTCCTTTGAGAAAGAGAGAGATGGTAATCTCCTTTGAGAGAAAGAGAGAGATAGATGCTAGGCGACTTTGTCAGAGAGGGAGGGGTGGTACGCTCTTTGAGAGCGAGAGTAAGTGATGCTAGGATTCTTAGAGAGGGAAAGAGAGAGATCCTGGAATCCTTTGAGTGAGACAGAGAGATATATTCTAGGATTCTTTCAGAGACAGAGAGAGTCTGAGAGAGACCGAGAGAGAGGGAGATGCTAGGCTCAAATGAGAGAGAGAGAGAGGGAGGAAGAGAGAGAGATTCTAGGCTCCTTTGAGCGAAAGAGAGATATACAGATAAATGGAGATGCTAGGCTCCTTTGAGGGAGAGAGAGTCAGACAGAGATAGAGAGCAATCCTAGGCTCTTTGAGAGAGAGAGATAGAGAGGGAGAGAACATATGCTCCTTCTAGAGAGAGATTGAGGGAGAGAGAGAGAGAAAGAGAGAAAGAGAGAGAGACAGAGAGACAGCGACAAAGAGAGAGATGCTTGGGACGTTTTAGAGAGAGAGAGATCTGCTAAGCTTTTTGAGAGAAAGAGAAAGGAAGAGACAGAGAGAGATATGCTAGGCTCCTTGAGAGAGACTGAGGGAGAGAAAAGAGAGAGAGAGAGAGGCTAGGCTCCCGTGAACGAGAGAGTGAGAGAGATACATGCAAGGCTCCTTTGTGAGAGAGAGAGAGAGCGAGAGTGATTCTAGTATCCTTTGAGAAAGAGAGTGGGATTCTAGGCTCCTTTGTGAGAAAGTGGAGAGATGAAGCGACAGAGAGTTGCTATTCCCCTTTGAGAGAGAGAGAGATGCTAGACTTCTTAGACAGAGAGAGAGAAAAAGAGAGAGATGCTAGAATATTTGGAGAGAGAGAGAAATGCTATGCTCCTTTGAGAGAGAGAGAGAGAGGGAGAGAGGGAGAGGGAGAGAGCGAGTAAGAGAGAGATGCAGGGATCCTTTGATAGAAAGTGGAGAGATACAAAGAGAGATGTATGCTATTCTACTTTAAGAGAGAGAGGACAGAGAGAGAGGGATCATAGGCTCGTTTGAGAGAGAGAGAGAGAGAGAAATATAGACGATATGCTCCTTGGAGAGAGAGTGAGAGAGAGAGAAAGAGAGGGAGAGAGAGAGAGCAGCGAGGCTCTTTTGAGAGAGAGAGATGGAGAGATAAAGATTCTAGGCTCCTATGAGAGAAATAGAGATACATAGACAGACATATGCTGGGCTCCTTTGAGAGAGACTGAGGGAGAGAAGAGAGAGAGAGAGATGCTAGGCTCCTGTGAACAAGACAGTGAGAGAGATACATGCAAGGCTCCTTCGAGAGAGCGAGCGAGCGAGAGGGATTCTATTCTCCTTTGAGAAAGAGAGAGAGATTCTAGGCTCCTTTCAGAGAAAGTGCAGAGATAGAGAGACAGAGAGTTGCTATTCCCCTTTGAGAGAGAGAGATGCTAGACTTCTTAGACAGAGAGAGAGAAAAAGGGAGAGATGCTAGAATACTTGGAGAGAGAGATATATATGCTATGCTCCTTTGAGAGAGAGAGAGAGAGAGAGAGAGGGAGAGAGCGAGTGAGAGTAAGATACTGGGATCCTTTGATAGAAAGTGGAGAGATACAAAGAGAGATGTATGCTATTCAACTGTAAGAGAGAGAGGACAGAGAGAGAGGGATCATAGGCTAGATTGAGAGAGAGAGAGAAATATAGACGATATGCTCCTTGGAGAGAGAGAGAGAGAGAGAGAGAGAGAGAGAGGGAGAGAGAGAGAGCTGAGAGGCTCCTTTGAGAGAGAGAGATGTAGAGATAAAGATTCTAGGCTCCTATGAGGGAAATAGAGATAGACAGAGATATGCTGGGCTCCTTTGAGTGAGAGAGAGAGTTTCTAAGCTTCTTAGAGAGCGACAGAGAAAGAGAGAGATGCTGGATTCCTTTGAGAGAGAGAGAGATAGGTAGATGCTTGTCTCCTCTGAGAGAGACAGAGGGAGAGAACTCTGTTGCTCCTTTCTGAGAGGGAGAGATACTAGGCTCCTTTGAGAGAGAAAGAGATATGCTAGGCTCCTTTCAGAGAAAGAGGAGAGCTAGAGAGACAGAGAGATGCTGGGTTCCTTTTAGAGAAAGAGAGACAGTGAGAGAGGGATCAGAAGCTCCTTTGAGAGAGAGAGAGGGAGAGAGAGAATATATGCTCCTAGGTGAGAGAGAGAGAGAGAGAGAGAGAGAGAGACAGATGCTTATCTCCTTTGAGAAAGAGAGAGATGGTAATCGCCTTTGAGAGAAAGAGAGAGATAGATGCTAGGCTACTTTGTCAGAGAGGGAGGGATGGTAGGCTCTTTGAGAGAGAGAGTAATGCTAGGATTTTAAGAGAGAGAGGGAGTGAGATGCTAGAATCCTTTGAGTGAGACAGAGAGATATATTCTAGGATTCTTTGAGAGAGAGAAAGAGACTGAGAGAGACAGAGATAGAGAGAGATGCTAGGCTCAATAGGACAGAGATAGGGAGGGAGGGAGAGAGATTCTAGGCTCCTTTGAGCGAAAGAGAGATATACAGAGACATGGAGATGCTAGGCTCCTTTGAGGTAGAGAGAGTCAGACAGAGAGAGAGAGGGATCCTTGTCTCTTTGAGAGAGAGCGTCAGGGAGAGAATATATGCTCCTTGGAGATAGAGAGGGAGAGATAGAGAGGGAGACAGAAATGCTTGTCTCCTTTGAGAGAGAGAGAGATAGCTGTGAGGCTCCTTTGTGAGAGAGGGAGATACTAGGCTCCTTTGAGAGAGAAAGAGATATGCTAGGGTCGTTTAAGAGAAAGAGTAGAGCGAGAGAGACAGAGAGATTCTTCGCTCCTTTGAGAGAAAGAGAGACAGAGAGAGAGGGATCCGAGGCTCCTTTGAGAGAGACAGAGAGTATATATGCTCCTGGGAGAGAGAGAGAGAGACATAGACAGATGCTTGGCTCTTTTGAGGAAGAGAGAGACGCTTATCTCTTTGAGAGAAAGAGAGAGGGAGATGCTACGCTACTTTGTCAGAGAGAGCGGGATGGTAGGCTCCTCTGAGAGTGGGAGTGAGTGATGCTAGGTATCTCAGAGAGAGAAAGAGAGAGATGCTAGAGTCCTTTGAGTGAGAGAGAAAGAGATATTCTAGGATTCTTTGAGAGAGATTAAGAGATAGAGAGACAGAGATAGAGAGAGATTCTAGACTCATTTGAGACAGAGAGAGGCAGTAAAAGAGAGATTCAAGGCTCCTTTGAGCGAAAGAGAGAGATACAGAGACAGGGAGAAGCTAGGCACCTTTGAGGGAGAGAAAGACAGAGAGAGAGGGATCCTAGGCTCTTTGAGAGAGAGAGAGATTGAGGGAGAGAATATATGTTCCTTGGAGAGAGAGAGGGAGAGAGAAAGCGATAGAAAGAGACAAAGAGAGAGAGAGAGAGAGTGAGAGGGAGAGAGAGAGATGCTTGTGTCCTTTTAGAGAGAGAGAGTGTTTGTAAACTACTTAGAGAGAGACAGGGAAAGAGAGAGATCTTCGATTGCTTTGAGAGAGAGAGAGATAGATGCTTGTCTCCTTTGAGAGAGACAGAGAGAGAGCTCTGAGGCTCCTTTCTGAAAGAGAGACTGTAGGCTCCTTTGAGAGATAAAGTGATATGCTAGGCACCTTTGAGAGAAAGAGGAGGGCTAGAGAGGCAGAGAGATGCTGCGTTCCTTTTAGAGAAAGAGAGACAGTGAGAGAGGGATCAGAGGCTCCTTTGAGAGAGAGAGAGGGAGAGAGAGAATATATGCTCCTAGGTGAGAAAGAGACCTATAGAGTGATATGCTTAGCTCCTTTGAGAAAGAGAGAGATGTAATCTCCTTTGAGCGAAAGAGAGAGAGAGAGATGCTAGGCTCCTTTGAGAGAGAAAGATATATGCTTGGCTCCTTTGAGAGAAAGAGGAGAGTTAGACAGAGAGATGCTGGGTTCCTTTTAGAGAAAGAGAGACAGTGAGAGAGGGATCAGAGGATTCTTTGAGAGAGAGAGGGAGAGAGAGAATATATGCTCCCAGGTCAGAGAGAGAGAGACATAGAGAGAGAGATGCTTAGCTCCTCTGAGAAAGAGAGAGATGGTAATCTCCTTTGAGAGAAAGAGAGAGATAGATGCTAGGCGACTTTGTCAGAGAGGGAGGGGTGGTAGGCTCTTTGAGAGCGAGAGTAAGTGATGCTAGGATTCTTAGAGAGGGAAAGAGAGAGATCCTGGAATCCTTTGAGTGAGACAGAGAGATATATTCTAGGATTCTTTCAGAGACAGAGAGAGTCTGAGAGAGACCGAGAGAGAGGGAGATGCTAGGCTCAAATGAGAGAGAGAGAGAGGGAGGAAGAGAGAGAGATTCTAGGCTCCTTTGAGCGAAAGAGAGATATACAGATAAATGGAGATGCTAGGCTCCTTTGAGGGAGAGAGAGTCAGACAGAGATAGAGAGCAATCCTAGGCTCTTTGAGAGAGAGAGATAGAGAGGGAGAGAACATATGCTCCTTCTAGAGAGAGATTGAGGGAGAGAGAGAGAGAAAGAGAGAAAGAGAGAGAGACAGAGAGACAGCGACAAAGAGAGAGATGCTTGGGACGTTTTAGAGAGAGAGAGATCTGCTAAGCTTTTTGAGAGAAAGAGAAAGGAAGAGACAGAGAGAGATATGCTAGGCTCCTTGAGAGAGACTGAGGGAGAGAAAAGAGAGAGAGAGAGAGGCTAGGCTCCCGTGAACGAGAGAGTGAGAGAGATACATGCAAGGCTCCTTTGTGAGAGAGAGAGAGAGCGAGAGTGATTCTAGTATCCTTTGAGAAAGAGAGTGGGATTCTAGGCTCCTTTGTGAGAAAGTGGAGAGATGAAGCGACAGAGAGTTGCTATTCCCCTTTGAGAGAGAGAGAGATGCTAGACTTCTTAGACAGAGAGAGAGAAAAAGAGAGAGATGCTAGAATATTTGGAGAGAGAGAGAAATGCTATGCTCCTTTGAGAGAGAGAGAGAGAGGGAGAGAGGGAGAGGGAGAGAGCGAGTAAGAGAGAGATGCAGGGATCCTTTGATAGAAAGTGGAGAGATACAAAGAGAGATGTATGCTATTCTACTTTAAGAGAGAGAGGACAGAGAGAGAGGGATCATAGGCTCGTTTGAGAGAGAGAGAGAGAGAGAAATATAGACGATATGCTCCTTGGAGAGAGAGTGAGAGAGAGAGAAAGAGAGGGAGAGAGAGAGAGCAGCGAGGCTCTTTTGAGAGAGAGAGATGGAGAGATAAAGATTCTAGGCTCCTATGAGAGAAATAGAGATACATAGACAGACATATGCTGGGCTCCTTTGAGAGAGACTGAGGGAGAGAAGAGAGAGAGAGATGCTAGGCTCCTGTGAACAAGACAGTGAGAGAGATACATGCAAGGCTCCTTCGAGAGAGCGAGCGAGCGAGAGGGATTCTATTCTCCTTTGAGAAAGAGAGAGAGATTCTAGGCTCCTTTCAGAGAAAGTGCAGAGATAGAGAGACAGAGAGTTGCTATTCCCCTTTGAGAGAGAGAGATGCTAGACTTCTTAGACAGAGAGAGAGAAAAAGGGAGAGATGCTAGAATACTTGGAGAGAGAGATATATATGCTATGCTCCTTTCAGAGAGAGAAAGAGAGAGAGAGAGGGAGAGAGCGAGTGAGAGCAAGATACTGGGATCCTTTGATAGAAAGTGGAGAGATACAAAGAGAGATGTATGCTATTCTACTTTAAGAGAGAGAGGACAGAGAGAGAGGGAACATAGGCTCGTTTGAGAGAGAGAGAGAGAGAGAAATATAGACGATATGCTCCTTGGAGAGAGAGTGAGAGAGAGAGAAAGAGAGGGAGAGAGAGAGAGCAGCGAGGCTCTTTTGAGAGAGAGAGATGGAGAGATAAAGACTCTAGGCTCCTATGAGAGAAATAGAGATACATAGACAGACATATGCTGGGCTCCTTTGAGAGAGACTGAGGGAGAGAAGAGAGAGAGAGATGCTAGGCTCCTGTGAACAAGACAGTGAGAGAGATACATGCAAGGCTCCTTCGAGAGAGCGAGCGAGCGAGAGGGATTCTATTCTCCTTCGAGAAAGAGAGAGAGATTCTAGGCTCCTTTCAGAGAAAGTGCAGAGATAGAGAGACAGAGAGTTGCTATTCCCCTTTGAGAGAGAGAGATGCTAGACTTCTTAGACAGAGAGAGAGAAAAAGGGAGAGATGCTAGAATACTTGGAGAGAGAGATATATATGCTATGCTCCTTTGAGAGAGAGAAAGAGAGAGAGAGAGGGAGAGAGCGAGTGAGAGCAAGATACTGGGATCCTTTGATAGAAAGTGGAGAGATACAAAGAGAGATGTATGCTATTCAACTGTAAGAGAGAGAGGACAGAGAGAGAGGGATCATAGGCTAGATTGAGAGAGAGAGAGAAATATAGACGATATGCTCCTTGGAGAGAGAGTGAGAGAGAGAGAGAGGGAGAGAGAGAGAGCTGAGAGGCTCCTTTGAGAGAGAGAGATGTAGAGATAAAGATTCTAGGCTCCTATGAGGGAAATAGAGATAGACAGAGATATGCTGGGCTCCTTTGAGTGAGAGAGAAAGTTTCTAAGCTTCTTAGAGAGCGACAGAGAAAGAGAGAGATGCTAGATTCCTTTGAGAGAGAGAGAGATAGATAGATGCTTGTCTCCTCTGAGAGAGACAGAGGGAGAAAACTCTGTTGCTCCTTTCTGAGAGGGAGAGATACTAGGCTCCTTTGAGAGAGAAAGAGATATGCTAGGCTCCTTTCAGAGAAAGAGGAGAGCTAGAGAGACAGAGAGATGCTGGGTTCCTTTTAGAGAAAGAGAGACAGTGAGAGAGGGATCAGAAGCTCCTTTGAGAGAGAGAGAGGGAGAGAGAGAATATATGCTCCTAGGTGAGAGAGAGAGAGAGAGAGAGAGAGAGAGAGACAGATGCTTATCTCCTTTGAGAAAGAGAGAGATGGTAATCGCCTTTGAGAGAAAGAGAGAGATAGATGCTAGGCTACTTTGTCAGAGAGGGAGGGATGGTAGGCTCTTTGAGAGAGAGAGTAATGCTAGGATTTTAAGAGAGAGAGGGAGTGAGATGCTAGAATCCTTTGAGTGAGACAGAGAGATATATTCTAGGATTCTTTGAGAGAGAGAAAGAGACTGAGAGAGACAGAGATAGAGAGAGATGCTAGGCTCAATAGGACAGAGATAGGGAGGGAGAGAGAGAGATTCTAGGCTCCTTTGAGCGAAAGAGAGATATACAGAGACATGGAGATGCTAGGCTCCTTTGAGGTAGAGAGAGTCAGACAGAGAGAGAGAGGGATCCTTGGCTCTTTGAGAGAGAGCGTCAGGGAGAGAATATATGCTCCTTGGAGATAGAGAGGGAGAGATAGAGAGGGAGACAGAAATGCTTGTCTCCTTTGAGAGAGAGAGAGATAGCTGTGAGGCTCCTTTGTGAGAGAGGGAGATACTAGGCTCCTTTGAGAGAGAAAGAGATATGCTAGGGTCGTTTAAGAGAAAGAGTAGAGCGAGAGAGACAGAGAGATTCTTGGCTCCTTTGAGAGAAAGAGAGACAGAGAGAGAGGGATCCGAGGCTCCTTTGAGAGAGAGAGAGAGTATATATGCTCCTGGGAGAGAGAGAGAGAGACATAGACAGATGCTTGGCTCTTTTGAGGAAGAGAGAGACGCTTATCTCTTTGAGAGAAAGAGAGAGGGAGATGCTACGCTACTTTGTCAGAGAGAGCGGGATGGTAGGCTCCTCTGAGAGTGGGAGTGAGTGATGCTAGGTATCTCAGAGAGAGAAAGAGAGAGATGCTAGAGTCCTTTGAGTGAGAGAGAAAGAGATATTCTAGGATTCTTTGAGAGAGATTAAGAGATAGAGAGACAGAGATAGAGAGAGATTCTAGACTCATTTGAGACAGAGAGAGGCAGTAAAAGAGAGATTCAAGGCTCCTTTGAGCGAAAGAGAGAGATACAGAGACAGGGAGAAGCTAGGCACCTTTGAGGGAGAGAAAGACAGAGAGAGAGGGATCCTAGGCTCTTTGAGAGAGAGAGAGATTGAGGGAGAGAATATATGTTCCTTGGAGAGAGAGAGGGAGAGAGAAAGCGATAGAAAGAGACAAAGAGAGAGAGAGAGAGAGTGAGAGGGAGAGAGAGAGATGCTTGTGTCCTTTTAGAGAGAGAGAGTGTTTGTAAACTACTTAGAGAGAGACAGGGAAAGAGAGAGATCTTCGATTGCTTTGAGAGAGAGAGAGATAGATGCTTGTCTCCTTTGAGAGAGACAGAGAGAGAGCTCTGAGGCTCCTTTCTGAAAGAGAGACTGTAGGCTCCTTTGAGAGATAAAGTGATATGCTAGGCACCTTTGAGAGAAAGAGGAGGGCTAGAGAGGCAGAGAGATGCTGCGTTCCTTTTAGAGAAAGAGAGACAGTGAGAGAGGGATCAGAGGCTCCTTTGAGAGAGAGAGAGGGAGAGAGAGAATATATGCTCCTAGGTGAGAAAGAGACCTATAGAGTGATATGCTTAGCTCCTTTGAGAAAGAGAGAGATGTAATCTCCTTTGAGCGAAAGAGAGAGAGAGAGATGCTAGGCTCCTTTGAGAGAGAAAGATATATGCTTGGCTCCTTTGAGAGAAAGAGGAGAGTTAGACAGAGAGATGCTGGGTTCCTTTTAGAGAAAGAGAGACAGTGAGAGAGGGATCAGAGGATTCTTTGAGAGAGAGAGGGAGAGAGAGAATATATGCTCCCAGGTCAGAGAGAGAGAGACATAGAGAGAGAGATGCTTAGCTCCTCTGAGAAAGAGAGAGATGGTAATCTCCTTTGAGAGAAAGAGAGAGATAGATGCTAGGCGACTTTGTCAGAGAGGGAGGGGTGGTAGGCTCTTTGAGAGCGAGAGTAAGTGATGCTAGGATTCTTAGAGAGGGAAAGAGAGAGATCCTGGAATCCTTTGAGTGAGACAGAGAGATATATTCTAGGATTCTTTCAGAGACAGAGAGAGTCTGAGAGAGACCGAGAGAGAGGGAGATGCTAGGCTCAAATGAGAGAGAGAGAGAGGGAGGAAGAGAGAGAGATTCTAGGCTCCTTTGAGCGAAAGAGAGATATACAGATAAATGGAGATGCTAGGCTCCTTTGAGGGAGAGAGAGTCAGACAGAGATAGAGAGCAATCCTAGGCTCTTTGAGAGAGAGAGATAGAGAGGGAGAGAACATATGCTCCTTCTAGAGAGAGATTGAGGGAGAGAGAGAGAGAAAGAGAGAAAGAGAGAGAGACAGAGAGACAGCGACAAAGAGAGAGATGCTTGGGACGTTTTAGAGAGAGAGAGATCTGCTAAGCTTTTTGAGAGAAAGAGAAAGGAAGAGACAGAGAGAGATATGCTAGGCTCCTTGAGAGAGACTGAGGGAGAGAAAAGAGAGAGAGAGAGAGGCTAGGCTCCCGTGAACGAGAGAGTGAGAGAGATACATGCAAGGCTCCTTTGTGAGAGAGAGAGAGAGCGAGAGTGATTCTAGTATCCTTTGAGAAAGAGAGTGGGATTCTAGGCTCCTTTGTGAGAAAGTGGAGAGATGAAGCGACAGAGAGTTGCTATTCCCCTTTGAGAGAGAGAGAGATGCTAGACTTCTTAGACAGAGAGAGAGAAAAAGAGAGAGATGCTAGAATATTTGGAGAGAGAGAGAAATGCTATGCTCCTTTGAGAGAGAGAGAGAGAGGGAGAGAGGGAGAGGAAGAGAGCGAGTAAGAGAGAGATGCAGGGATCCTTTGATAGAAAGTGGAGAGATACAAAGAGAGATGTATGCTATTCTACTTTAAGAGAGAGAGGACAGAGAGAGAGGGATCATAGGCTCGTTTGAGAGAGAGAGAGAGAGAGAAATATAGACGATATGCTCCTTGGAGAGAGAGTGAGAGAGAGAGAAAGAGAGGGAGAGAGAGAGAGCAGCGAGGCTCTTTTGAGAGAGAGAGATGGAGAGATAAAGATTCTAGGCTCCTATGAGAGAAATAGAGATACATAGACAGACATATGCTGGGCTCCTTTGAGAGAGACTGAGGGAGAGAAGAGAGAGAGAGATGCTAGGCTCCTGTGAACAAGACAGTGAGAGAGATACATGCAAGGCTCCTTCGAGAGAGCGAGCGAGCGAGAGGGATTCTATTCTCCTTTGAGAAAGAGAGAGAGATTCTAGGCTCCTTTCAGAGAAAGTGCAGAGATAGAGAGACAGAGAGTTGCTATTCCCCTTTGAGAGAGAGAGATGCTAGACTTCTTAGACAGAGAGAGAGAAAAAGGGAGAGATGCTAGAATACTTGGAGAGAGAGATATATATGCTATGCTCCTTTCAGAGAGAGAAAGAGAGAGAGAGAGGGAGAGAGCGAGTGAGAGCAAGATACTGGGATCCTTTGATAGAAAGTGGAGAGATACAAAGAGAGATGTATGCTATTCAACTGTAAGAGAGAGAGGACAGAGAGAGAGGGATCATAGGCTAGATTGAGAGAGAGAGAGAAATATAGACGATATGCTCCTTGGAGAGAGAGTGAGAGAGAGAGAGAGGGAGAGAGAGAGAGCTGAGAGGCTCCTTTGAGAGAGAGAGATGTAGAGATAAAGATTCTAGGCTCCTATGAGGGAAATAGAGATAGACAGAGATATGCTGGGCTCCTTTGAGTGAGAGAGAAAGTTTCTAAGCTTCTTAGAGAGCGACAGAGAAAGAGAGAGATGCTAGATTCCTTTGAGAGAGAGAGAGATAGATAGATGCTTGTCTCCTCTGAGAGAGACAGAGGGAGAGAACTCTGTTGCTCCTTTCTGAGAGGGAGAGATACTAGGCTCCTTTGAGAGAGAAAGAGATATGCTAGGCTCCTTTCAGAGAAAGAGGAGAGCTAGAGAGACAGAGAGATGCTGGGTTCCTTTTAGAGAAAGAGAGACAGTGAGAGAGGGATCAGAAGCTCCTTTGAGAGAGAGAGAGGGAGAGAGAGAATATATGCTCCTAGGTGAGAGAGAGAGAGAGAGAGAGAGAGAGAGAGAGAGACAGATACTTATCTCCTTTGAGAAAGAGAGAGATGGTAATCGCCTTTGAGAGAAAGAGAGAGATAGATGCTAGGCTACTTTGTCAGAGAGGGAGGGATGGTAGGCTCTTTGAGAGAGAGAGTAATGCTAGGATTTTAAGAGAGAGAGGGAGTGAGATGCTAGAATCCTTTGAGTGAGACAGAGAGATATATTCTAGGATTCTTTGAGAGAGAGAAAGAGACTGAGAGAGACAGAGATAGAGAGAGATGCTAGGCTCAATAGGACAGAGATAGGGAGGGAGGGAGAGAGATTATAGGCTCCTTTGAGCGAAAGAGAGATATACAGAGACATGGAGATGCTAGGCTCCTTTGAGGTTGAGAGAGTCAGACAGAGAGAGAGAGGGATCCTTGGCTCTTTGAGAGAGAGCGTCAGGGAGAGAATATATGCTCCTTGGAGATAGAGAGGGAGAGATAGAGAGGGAGACAGAAATGCTTGTCTCCTTTGAGAGAGAGAGAGATAGCTGTGAGGCTCCTTTGTGAGAGAGGGAGATACTAGGCTCCTTTGAGAGAGAAAGAGATATGCTAGGGTCGTTTAAGAGAAAGAGTAGAGCGAGAGAGACAGAGAGATTCTTGGCTCCTTTGAGAGAAAGAGAGACAGAGAGAGAGGGATCCGAGGCTCCTTTGAGAGAGAGAGAGAGTATATATGCTCCTGGGAGAGAGAGAGAGAGACATAGACAGATGCTTGGCTCTTTTGAGGAAGAGAGAGACGCTTATCTCTTTGAGAGAAAGAGAGAGGGAGATGCTACGCTACTTTGTCAGAGAGAGCGGGATGGTAGGCTCCTCTGAGAGTGGGAGTGAGTGATGCTAGGTATCTCAGAGAGAGAAAGAGAGAGATGCTAGAGTCCTTTGAGTGAGAGAGAAAGAGATATTCTAGGATTCTTTGAGAGAGATTAAGAGATAGAGAGACAGAGATAGAGAGAGATTCTAGACTCATTTGAGACAGAGAGAGGCAGTAAAAGAGAGATTCAAGGCTCCTTTGAGCGAAAGAGAGAGATACAGAGACAGGGAGAAGCTAGGCACCTTTGAGGGAGAGAAAGACAGAGAGAGAGGGATCCTAGGCTCTTTGAGAGAGAGAGAGATTGAGGGAGAGAATATATGTTCCTTGGAGAGAGAGAGGGAGAGAGAAAGCGATAGAAAGAGACAAAGAGAGAGAGAGAGAGAGTGAGAGGGAGAGAGAGAGATGCTTGTGTCCTTTTAGAGAGAGAGAGTGTTTGTAAACTACTTAGAGAGAGACAGGGAAAGAGAGAGATCTTCGATTGCTTTGAGAGAGAGAGAGATAGATGCTTGTCTCCTTTGAGAGAGACAGAGAGAGAGCTCTGAGGCTCCTTTCTGAAAGAGAGACTGTAGGCTCCTTTGAGAGATAAAGTGATATGCTAGGCACCTTTGAGAGAAAGAGGAGAGCTAGAGAGGCAGAGAGATGCTGCGTTCCTTTTAGAGAAAGAGAGACAGTGAGAGAGGGATCAGAGGCTCCTTTGAGAGAGAGAGAGGGAGAGAGAGAATATATGCTCCTAGGTGAGAAAGAGACCTATAGAGTGATATGCTTAGCTCCTTTGAGAAAGAGAGAGATGTAATCTCCTTTGAGCGAAAGAGAGAGAGAGAGATGCTAGGCTCCTTTGAGAGAGAAAGATATATGCTTGGCTCCTTTGAGAGAAAGAGGAGAGTTAGACAGAGAGATGCTGGGTTCCTTTTAGAGAAAGAGAGACAGTGAGAGAGGGATCAGAGGATTCTTTGAGAGAGAGAGGGAGAGAGAGAATATATGCTCCCAGGTCAGAGAGAGAGAGACATAGAGAGAGAGATGCTTAGCTCCTCTGAGAAAGAGAGAGATGGTAATCTCCTTTGAGAGAAAGAGAGAGATAGATGCTAGGCGACTTTGTCAGAGAGGGAGGGGTGGTAGGCTCTTTGAGAGCGAGAGTAAGTGATGCTAGGATTTTAAGAGAGAGAGGGAGTGAGATGCTAGAATCCTTTGAGTGAGACAGAGAGATATATTCTAGGATTCTTTGAGAGAGAGAAAGAGACTGAGAGAGACAGAGATAGAGAGAGATGCTAGGCTCAATAGGACAGAGATAGGGAGGGAGGGAGAGAGATTCTAGGCTCCTTTGAGCGAAAGAGAGATATACAGAGACATGGAGATGCTAGGCTCCTTTGAGGTAGAGAGAGTCAGACAGAGAGAGAGAGGGATCCTTGGCTCTTTGAGAGAGAGCGTCAGGGAGAGAATATATGCTCCTTGGAGATAGAGAGGGAGAGATAGAGAGGGAGACAGAAATGCTTGTCTCCTTTGAGAGAGAGAGAGATAGCTGTGAGGCTCCTTTGTGAGAGAGGGAGATACTAGGCTCCTTTGAGAGAGAAAGAGATATGCTAGGGTCGTTTAAGAGAAAGAGTAGAGCGAGAGAGACAGAGAGATTCTTGGCTCCTTTGAGAGAAAGAGAGACAGAGAGAGAGGGATCCGAGGCTCCTTTGAGAGAGAGAGAGAGTATATATGCTCCTGGGAGAGAGAGAGAGAGACATAGACAGATGCTTGGCTCTTTTGAGGAAGAGAGAGACGCTTATCTCTTTGAGAGAAAGAGAGAGGGAGATGCTACGCTACTTTGTCAGAGAGAGCGGGATGGTAGGCTCCTCTGAGAGTGGGAGTGAGTGATGCTAGGTATCTCAGAGAGAGAAAGAGAGAGATGCTAGAGTCCTTTGAGTGAGAGCGAAAGAGATATTCTAGGATTCTTTGAGAGAGATTAAGAGATAGAGAGACAGAGATAGAGAGAGATTCTAGACTCATTTGAGACAGAGAGAGGCAGTAAAAGAGAGATTCAAGGCTCCTTTGAGCGAAAGAGAGAGATACAGAGACAGGGAGAAGCTAGGCACCTTTGAGGGAGAGAAAGACAGAGAGAGAGGGATCCTAGGCTCTTTGAGAGAGAGAGAGATTGAGGGAGAGAATATATGTTCCTTGGAGAGAGAGAGGGAGAGAGAAAGCGATAGAAAGAGACAAAGAGAGAGAGAGAGAGAGTGAGAGGGAGAGAGAGAGATGCTTGTGTCCTTTTAGAGAGAGAGAGTGTTTGTAAACTACTTAGAGAGAGACAGGGAAAGAGAGAGATCTTCGATTGCTTTGAGAGAGAGAGAGATAGATGCTTGTCTCCTTTGAGAGAGACAGAGAGAGAGCTCTGAGGCTCCTTTCTGAAAGAGAGACTGTAGGCTCCTTTGAGAGATAAAGTGATATGCTAGGCACCTTTGAGAGAAAGAGGAGAGCTAGAGAGGCAGAGAGATGCTGCGTTCCTTTTAGAGAAAGAGAGACAGTGAGAGAGGGATCAGAGGCTCCTTTGAGAGAGAGAGAGGGAGAGAGAGAATATATGCTCCTAGGTGAGAAAGAGACCTATAGAGTGATATGCTTAGCTCCTTTGAGAAAGAGAGAGATGTAATCTCCTTTGAGCGAAAGAGAGAGAGAGAGATGCTAGGCTCCTTTGAGAGAGAAAGATATATGCTTGGCTCCTTTGAGAGAAAGAGGAGAGTTAGACAGAGAGATGCTGGGTTCCTTTTAGAGAAAGAGAGACAGTGAGAGAGGGATCAGAGGATTCTTTGAGAGAGAGAGGGAGAGAGAGAATATATGCTCCCAGGTCAGAGAGAGAGAGACATAGAGAGAGAGATGCTTAGCTCCTCTGAGAAAGAGAGAGATGGTAATCTCCTTTGAGAGAAAGAGAGAGATAGATGCTAGGCGACTTTGTCAGAGAGGGAGGGGTGGTAGGCTCTTTGAGAGCGAGAGTAAGTGATGCTAGGATTCTTAGAGAGGGAAAGAGAGAGATCCTGGAATCCTTTGAGTGAGACAGAGAGATATATTCTAGGATTCTTTCAGAGACAGAGAGAGTCTGAGAGAGACCGAGAGAGAGGGAGATGCTAGGCTCAAATGAGAGAGAGAGAGAGAGGGAGGAAGAGAGAGAGATTCTAGGCTCCTTTGAGCGAAAGAGAGATATACAGATAAATGGAGATGCTAGGCTCCTTTGAGGGAGAGAGAGTCAGACAGAGATAGAGAGCAATCCTAGGCTCTTTGAGAGAGAGAGATAGAGAGGGAGAGAACATATGCTCCTTCTAGAGAGAGATTGAGGGAGAGAGAGAGAGAAAGAGAGAAAGAGAGAGAGACAGAGAGACAGCGACAAAGAGAGAGATGCTTGGGACGTTTTAGAGAGAGAGAGATCTGCTAAGCTTTTTGAGAGAAAGAGAAAGGAAGAGACAGAGAGAGATATGCTAGGCTCCTTGAGAGAGACTGAGGGAGAGAAAAGAGAGAGAGAGAGAGGCTAGGCTCCCGTGAACGAGAGAGTGAGAGAGATACATGCAAGGCTCCTTTGTGAGAGAGAGAGAGAGCGAGAGTGATTCTAGTATCCTTTGAGAAAGAGAGTGGGATTCTAGGCTCCTTTGTGAGAAAGTGGAGAGATGAAGCGACAGAGAGTTGCTATTCCCCTTTGAGAGAGAGAGAGATGCTAGACTTCTTAGACAGAGAGAGAGAAAAAGAGAGAGATGCTAGAATATTTGGAGAGAGAGAGAAATGCTATGCTCCTTTGAGAGAGAGAGAGAGAGGGAGAGAGGGAGAGGGAGAGAGCGAGTAAGAGAGAGATGCAGGGATCCTTTGATAGAAAGTGGAGAGATACAAAGAGAGATGTATGCTATTCTACTTTAAGAGAGAGAGGACAGAGAGAGAGGGATCATAGGCTCGTTTGAGAGAGAGAGAGAGAGAAATATAGACGATATGCTCCTTGGAGAGAGAGTGAGAGAGAGAGAAAGAGAGGGAGAGAGAGAGAGCAGCGAGGCTCTTTTGAGAGAGAGAGATGGAGAGATAAAGATTCTAGGCTCCTATGAGAGAAATAGAGATACATAGACAGACATATGCTGGGCTCCTTTGAGAGAGACTGAGGGAGAGAAGAGAGAGAGAGATGCTAGGCTCCTGTGAACAAGACAGTGAGAGAGATACATGCAAGGCTCCTTCGAGAGAGCGAGCGAGCGAGAGGGATTCTATTCTCCTTTGAGAAAGAGAGAGAGATTCTAGGCTCCTTTCAGAGAAAGTGCAGAGATAGAGAGACAGAGAGTTGCTATTCCCCTTTGAGAGAGAGAGATGCTAGACTTCTTAGACAGAGAGAGAGAAAAAGGGAGAGATGCTAGAATACTTGGAGAGAGAGATATATATGCTATGCTCCTTTGAGAGAGAGAAAGAGAGAGAGAGAGGGAGAGAGCGAGTGAGAGCAAGATACTGGGATCCTTTGATAGAAAGTGGAGAGATACAAAGAGAGATGTATGCTATTCAACTGTAAGAGAGAGAGGACAGAGAGAGAGGGATCATAGGCTAGATTGAGAGAGAGAGAGAAATATAGACGATATGCTCCTTGGAGAGAGAGAGAGAGAGAGAGAGAGGGAGAGAGAGAGAGCTGAGAGGCTCCTTTGAGAGAGAGAGATGTAGAGATAAAGATTCTAATCTCCTATGAGGGAAATAGAGATAGACAGAGATATGCTGGGCTCCTTTGAGTGAGAGAGAGAGTTTCTAAGCTTCTTAGAGAGCGACAGAGAAAGAGAGAGATGCTGGATTCCTTTGAGAGAGAGAGAGATAGGTAGATGCTTGTCTCCTCTGAGAGAGACAGAGGGAGAGAACTCTGTTGCTCCTTTCTGAGAGGGAGAGATACTAGGCTCCTTTGAGAGAGAAAGAGATATGCTAGGCTCCTTTCAGAGAAAGAGGAGAGCTAGAGAGACAGAGAGATGCTGGGTTCCTTTTAGAGAAAGAGAGACAGTGAGAGAGGGATCAGAAGCTCCTTTGAGAGAGAGAGAGGGAGAGAGAGAATATATGCTCCTAGGTGAGAGAGAGAGAGTGAGAGAGAGAGACAGATGCTTATCTCCTTTGAGAAAGAGAGAGATGGTAATCGCCTTTGAGAGAAAGAGAGAGATAGATGCTAGGCTACTTTGTCAGAGAGGGAGGGATGGTAGGCTCTTTGAGAGAGAGAGTAATGCTAGGATTTTAAGAGAGAGAGGGAGTGAGATGCTAGAATCCTTTGAGTGAGACAGAGAGATATATTCTAGGATTCTTTGAGAGAGAGAAAGAGACTGAGAGAGACAGAGATAGAGAGAGATGCTAGGCTCAATAGGACAGAGATAGGGAGGGAGGGAGAGAGATTCTAGGCTCCTTTGAGCGAAAGAGAGATATACAGAGACATGGAGATGCTAGGCTCCTTTGAGGTAGAGAGAGTCAGACAGAGAGAGAGAGGGATCCTTGGCTCTTTGAGAGAGAGCGTCAGGGAGAGAATATATGCTCCTTGGAGATAGAGAGGGAGAGATAGAGAGGGAGACAGAAATGCTTGTCTCCTTTGAGAGAGAGAGAGATAGCTGTGAGGCTCCTTTGTGAGAGAGGGAGATACTAGGCTCCTTTGAGAGAGAAAGAGATATGCTAGGGTCGTTTAAGAGAAAGAGTAGAGCGAGAGAGACAGAGAGATTCTTGGCTCCTTTGAGAGAAAGAGAGACAGAGAGAGAGGGATCCGAGGCTCCTTTGAGAGAGAGAGAGAGTATATATGCTCCTGGGAGAGAGAGAGAGAGACATAGACAGATGCTTGGCTCTTTTGAGGAAGAGAGAGACGCTTATCTCTTTGAGAGAAAGAGAGAGGGAGATGCTACGCTACTTTGTCAGAGAGAGCGGGATGGTAGGCTCCTCTGAGAGTGGGAGTGAGTGATGCTAGGTATCTCAGAGAGAGAAAGAGAGAGATGCTAGAGTCCTTTGAGTGAGAGAGAAAGAGATATTCTAGGATTCTTTGAGAGAGATTAAGAGATAGAGAGACAGAGATAGAGAGAGATTCTAGACTCATTTGAGACAGAGAGAGGCAGTAAAAGAGAGATTCAAGGCTCCTTTGAGCGAAAGAGAGAGATACAGAGACAGGGAGAAGCTAGGCACCTTTGAGGGAGAGAAAGACAGAGAGAGAGGGATCCTAGGCTCTTTGAGAGAGAGAGAGATTGAGGGAGAGAATATATGTTCCTTGGAGAGAGAGAGGGAGAGAGAAAGCGATAGAAAGAGACAAAGAGAGAGAGAGAGAGAGTGAGAGGGAGAGAGAGAGATGCTTGTGTCCTTTTAGAGAGAGAGAGTGTTTGTAAACTACTTAGAGAGAGACAGGGAAAGAGAGAGATCTTCGATTGCTTTGAGAGAGAGATAGATGCTTGTCTCCTTTGAGAGAGACAGAGAGAGAGCTCTGAGGCTCCTTTCTGAAAGAGAGACTGTAGGCTCCTTTGAGAGATAAAGTGATATGCTAGTCACCTTTGAGAGAAAGAGGAGAGCTAGAGAGGCAGAGAGATGCTGCGTTCCTTTTAGAGAAAGAGAGACAGTGAGAGAGGGATCAGAGGCTCCTTTGAGAGAGAGAGAGGGAGAGAGAGAATATATGCTCCTAGGTGAGAAAGAGACCTATAGAGTGATATGCTTAGCTCCTTTGAGAAAGAGAGAGATGTAATCTCCTTTGAGCGAAAGAGAGAGAGAGAGATGCTAGGCTCCTTTGAGAGAGAAAGATATATGCTTGGCTCCTTTGAGAGAAAGAGGAGAGTTAGACAGAGAGATGCTGGGTTCCTTTTAGAGAAAGAGAGACAGTGAGAGAGGGATCAGAGGATTCTTTGAGAGAGAGAGGGAGAGAGAGAATATATGCTCCCAGGTCAGAGAGAGAGAGACATAGAGAGAGAGATGCTTAGCTCCTCTGAGAAAGAGAGAGATGGTAATCTCCTTTGAGAGAAAGAGAGAGATAGATGCTAGGCGACTTTGTCAGAGAGGGAGGGGTGGTAGGCTCTTTGAGAGCGAGAGTAAGTGATGCTAGGATTCTTAGAGAGGGAAAGAGAGAGATCCTGGAATCCTTTGAGTGAGACAGAGAGATATATTCTAGGATTCTTTCAGAGACAGAGAGAGTCTGAGAGAGACCGAGAGAGAGGGAGATGCTAGGCTCAAATGAGAGAGAGAGAGAGAGGGAGGAAGAGAGAGAGATTCTAGGCTCCTTTGAGCGAAAGAGAGATATACAGATAAATGGAGATGCTAGGCTCCTTTGAGGGAGAGAGAGTCAGACAGAGATAGAGAGCAATCCTAGGCTCTTTGAGAGAGAGAGATAGAGAGGGAGAGAACATATGCTCCTTCTAGAGAGAGATTGAGGGAGAGAGAGAGAGAAAGAGAGAAAGAGAGAGAGACAGAGAGACAGCGACAAAGAGAGAGATGCTTGGGACGTTTTAGAGAGAGAGAGATCTGCTAAGCTTTTTGAGAGAAAGAGAAAGGAAGAGACAGAGAGAGATATGCTAGGCTCCTTGAGAGAGACTGAGGGAGAGAAAAGAGAGAGAGAGAGAGGCTAGGCTCCCGTGAACGAGAGAGTGAGAGAGATACATGCAAGGCTCCTTTGTGAGAGAGAGAGAGAGCGAGAGTGATTCTAGTATCCTTTGAGAAAGAGAGTGGGATTCTAGGCTCCTTTGTGAGAAAGTGGAGAGATGAAGCGACAGAGAGTTGCTATTCCCCTTTGAGAGAGAGAGAGATGCTAGACTTCTTAGACAGAGAGAGAGAAAAAGAGAGAGATGCTAGAATATTTGGAGAGAGAGAGAAATGCTATGCTCCTTTGAGAGAGAGAGAGAGAGGGAGAGAGGGAGAGGGAGAGAGCGAGTAAGAGAGAGATGCAGGGATCCTTTGATAGAAAGTGGAGAGATACAAAGAGAGATGTATGCTATTCTACTTTAAGAGAGAGAGGACAGAGAGAGAGGGATCATAGGCTCGTTTGAGAGAGAGAGAGAGAGAAATATAGACGATATGCTCCTTGGAGAGAGAGTGAGAGAGAGAGAAAGAGAGGGAGAGAGAGAGAGCAGCGAGGCTCTTTTGAGAGAGAGAGATGGAGAGATAAAGATTCTAGGCTCCTATGAGAGAAATAGAGATACATAGACAGACATATGCTGGGCTCCTTTGAGAGAGACTGAGGGAGAGAAGAGAGAGAGAGATGCTAGGCTCCTGTGAACAAGACAGTGAGAGAGATACATGCAAGGCTCCTTCGAGAGAGCGAGCGAGCGAGAGGGATTCTATTCTCCTTTGAGAAAGAGAGAGAGATTCTAGGCTCCTTTCAGAGAAAGTGCAGAGATAGAGAGACAGAGAGTTGCTATTCCCCTTTGAGAGAGAGAGATGCTAGACTTCTTAGACAGAGAGAGAGAAAAAGGGAGAGATGCTAGAATACTTGGAGAGAGAGATATATATGCTATGCTCCTTTGAGAGAGAGAAAGAGAGAGAGAGAGGGAGAGAGCGAGTGAGAGCAAGATACTGGGATCCTTTGATAGAAAGTGGAGAGATACAAAGAGAGATGTATGCTATTCAACTGTAAGAGAGAGAGGACAGAGAGAGAGGGATCATAGGCTAGATTGAGAGAGAGAGAGAAATATAGACGATATGCTCCTTGGAGAGAGAGAGAGAGAGAGAGAGAGGGAGAGAGAGAGAGCTGAGAGGCTCCTTTGAGAGAGAGAGATGTAGAGATAAAGATTCTAATCTCCTATGAGGGAAATAGAGATAGACAGAGATATGCTGGGCTCCTTTGAGTGAGAGAGAGAGTTTCTAAGCTTCTTAGAGAGCGACAGAGAAAGAGAGAGATGCTGGATTCCTTTGAGAGAGAGAGAGATAGGTAGATGCTTGTCTCCTCTGAGAGAGACAGAGGGAGAGAACTCTGTTGCTCCTTTCTGAGAGGGAGAGATACTAGGCTCCTTTGAGAGAGAAAGAGATATGCTAGGCTCCTTTCAGAGAAAGAGGAGAGCTAGAGAGACAGAGAGATGCTGGGTTCCTTTTAGAGAAAGAGAGACAGTGAGAGAGGGATCAGAAGCTCCTTTGAGAGAGAGAGAGGGAGAGAGAGAATATATGCTCCTAGGTGAGAGAGAGAGAGTGAGAGAGAGAGACAGATGCTTATCTCCTTTGAGAAAGAGAGAGATGGTAATCGCCTTTGAGAGAAAGAGAGAGATAGATGCTAGGCTACTTTGTCAGAGAGGGAGGGATGGTAGGCTCTTTGAGAGAGAGAGTAATGCTAGGATTTTAAGAGAGAGAGGGAGTGAGATGCTAGAATCCTTTGAGTGAGACAGAGAGATATATTCTAGGATTCTTTGAGAGAGAGAAAGAGACTGAGAGAGACAGAGATAGAGAGAGATGCTAGGCTCAATAGGACAGAGATAGGGAGGGAGGGAGAGAGATTCTAGGCTCCTTTGAGCGAAAGAGAGATATACAGAGACATGGAGATGCTAGGCTCCTTTGAGGTAGAGAGAGTCAGACAGAGAGAGAGAGGGATCCTTGGCTCTTTGAGAGAGAGCGTCAGGGAGAGAATATATGCTCCTTGGAGATAGAGAGGGAGAGATAGAGAGGGAGACAGAAATGCTTGTCTCCTTTGAGAGAGAGAGAGATAGCTGTGAGGCTCCTTTGTGAGAGAGGGAGATACTAGGCTCCTTTGAGAGAGAAAGAGATATGCTAGGGTCGTTTAAGAGAAAGAGTAGAGCGAGAGAGACAGAGAGATTCTTGGCTCCTTTGAGAGAAAGAGAGACAGAGAGAGAGGGATCCGAGGCTCCTTTGAGAGAGAGAGAGAGTATATATGCTCCTGGGAGAGAGAGAGAGAGACATAGACAGATGCTTGGCTCTTTTGAGGAAGAGAGAGACGCTTATCTCTTTGAGAGAAAGAGAGAGGGAGATGCTACGCTACTTTGTCAGAGAGAGCGGGATGGTAGGCTCCTCTGAGAGTGGGAGTGAGTGATGCTAGGTATCTCAGAGAGAGAAAGAGAGAGATGCTAGAGTCCTTTGAGTGAGAGAGAAAGAGATATTCTAGGATTCTTTGAGAGAGATTAAGAGATAGAGAGACAGAGATAGAGAGAGATTCTAGACTCATTTGAGACAGAGAGAGGCAGTAAAAGAGAGATTCAAGGCTCCTTTGAGCGAAAGAGAGAGATACAGAGACAGGGAGAAGCTAGGCACCTTTGAGGGAGAGAAAGACAGAGAGAGAGGGATCCTAGGCTCTTTGAGAGAGAGAGAGATTGAGGGAGAGAATATATGTTCCTTGGAGAGAGAGAGGGAGAGAGAAAGCGATAGAAAGAGACAAAGAGAGAGAGAGAGAGAGTGAGAGGGAGAGAGAGAGATGCTTGTGTCCTTTTAGAGAGAGAGAGTGTTTGTAAACTACTTAGAGAGAGACAGGGAAAGAGAGAGATCTTCGATTGCTTTGAGAGAGAGATAGATGCTTGTCTCCTTTGAGAGAGACAGAGAGAGAGCTCTGAGGCTCCTTTCTGAAAGAGAGACTGTAGGCTCCTTTGAGAGATAAAGTGATATGCTAGGCACCTTTGAGAGAAAGAGGAGAGCTAGAGAGGCAGAGAGATGCTGCGTTCCTTTTAGAGAAAGAGAGACAGTGAGAGAGGGATCAGAGGCTCCTTTGAGAGAGAGAGAGGGAGAGAGAGAATATATGCTCCTAGGTGAGAAAGAGACCTATAGAGTGATATGCTTAGCTCCTTTGAGAAAGAGAGAGATGTAATCTCCTTTGAGCGAAAGAGAGAGAGAGAGATGCTAGGCTCCTTTGAGAGAGAAAGATATATGCTTGGCTCCTTTGAGAGAAAGAGGAGAGTTAGACAGAGAGATGCTGGGTTCCTTTTAGAGAAAGAGAGACAGTGAGAGAGGGATCAGAGGATTCTTTGAGAGAGAGAGGGAGAGAGAGAATATATGCTCCCAGGTCAGAGAGAGAGAGACATAGAGAGAGAGATGCTTAGCTCCTCTGAGAAAGAGAGAGATGGTAATCTCCTTTGAGAGAAAGAGAGAGATAGATGCTAGGCGACTTTGTCAGAGAGGGAGGGGTGGTAGGCTCTTTGAGAGCGAGAGTAAGTGATGCTAGGATTCTTAGAGAGGGAAAGAGAGAGATCCTGGAATCCTTTGAGTGAGACAGAGAGATATATTCTAGGATTCTTTCAGAGACAGAGAGAGTCTGAGAGAGACCGAGAGAGAGGGAGATGCTAGGCTCAAATGAGAGAGAGAGAGAGAGGGAGGAAGAGAGAGAGATTCTAGGCTCCTTTGAGCGAAAGAGAGATATACAGATAAATGGAGATGCTAGGCTCCTTTGAGGGAGAGAGAGTCAGACAGAGATAGAGAGCAATCCTAGGCTCTTTGAGAGAGAGAGATAGAGAGGGAGAGAACATATGCTCCTTCTAGAGAGAGATTGAGGGAGAGAGAGAGAGAAAGAGAGAAAGAGAGAGAGACAGAGAGACAGCGACAAAGAGAGAGATGCTTGGGACGTTTTAGAGAGAGAGAGATCTGCTAAGCTTTTTGAGAGAAAGAGAAAGGAAGAGACAGAGAGAGATATGCTAGGCTCCTTGAGAGAGACTGAGGGAGAGAAAAGAGAGAGAGAGAGAGGCTAGGCTCCCGTGAACGAGAGAGTGAGAGAGATACATGCAAGGCTCCTTTGTGAGAGAGAGAGAGAGCGAGAGTGATTCTAGTATCCTTTGAGAAAGAGAGTGGGATTCTAGGCTCCTTTGTGAGAAAGTGGAGAGATGAAGCGACAGAGAGTTGCTATTCCCCTTTGAGAGAGAGAGAGATGCTAGACTTCTTAGACAGAGAGAGAGAAAAAGAGAGAGATGCTAGAATATTTGGAGAGAGAGAGAAATGCTATGCTCCTTTGAGAGAGAGAGAGAGAGGGAGAGAGGGAGAGGGAGAGAGCGAGTAAGAGAGAGATGCAGGGATCCTTTGATAGAAAGTGGAGAGATACAAAGAGAGATGTATGCTATTCTACTTTAAGAGAGAGAGGACAGAGAGAGAGGGATCATAGGCTCGTTTGAGAGAGAGAGAGAGAGAAATATAGACGATATGCTCCTTGGAGAGAGAGTGAGAGAGAGAGAAAGAGAGGGAGAGAGAGAGAGCAGCGAGGCTCTTTTGAGAGAGAGAGATGGAGAGATAAAGATTCTAGGCTCCTATGAGAGAAATAGAGATACATAGACAGACATATGCTGGGCTCCTTTGAGAGAGACTGAGGGAGAGAAGAGAGAGAGAGATGCTAGGCTCCTGTGAACAAGACAGTGAGAGAGATACATGCAAGGCTCCTTCGAGAGAGCGAGCGAGCGAGAGGGATTCTATTCTCCTTTGAGAAAGAGAGAGAGATTCTAGGCTCCTTTCAGAGAAAGTGCAGAGATAGAGAGACAGAGAGTTGCTATTCCCCTTTGAGAGAGAGAGATGCTAGACTTCTTAGACAGAGAGAGAGAAAAAGGGAGAGATGCTAGAATACTTGGAGAGAGAGATATATATGCTATGCTCCTTTGAGAGAGAGAAAGAGAGAGAGAGAGGGAGAGAGCGAGTGAGAGCAAGATACTGGGATCCTTTGATAGAAAGTGGAGAGATACAAAGAGAGATGTATGCTATTCAACTGTAAGAGAGAGAGGACAGAGAGAGAGGGATCATAGGCTAGATTGAGAGAGAGAGAGAAATATAGACGATATGCTCCTTGGAGAGAGAGAGAGAGAGAGAGAGAGGGAGAGAGAGAGAGCTGAGAGGCTCCTTTGAGAGAGAGAGATGTAGAGATAAAGATTCTAATCTCCTATGAGGGAAATAGAGATAGACAGAGATATGCTGGGCTCCTTTGAGTGAGAGAGAGAGTTTCTAAGCTTCTTAGAGAGCGACAGAGAAAGAGAGAGATGCTGGATTCCTTTGAGAGAGAGAGAGATAGGTAGATGCTTGTCTCCTCTGAGAGAGACAGAGGGAGAGAACTCTGTTGCTCCTTTCTGAGAGGGAGAGATACTAGGCTCCTTTGAGAGAGAAAGAGATATGCTAGGCTCCTTTCAGAGAAAGAGGAGAGCTAGAGAGACAGAGAGATGCTGGGTTCCTTTTAGAGAAAGAGAGACAGTGAGAGAGGGATCAGAAGCTCCTTTGAGAGAGAGAGAGGGAGAGAGAGAATATATGCTCCTAGGTGAGAGAGAGAGAGTGAGAGAGAGAGACAGATGCTTATCTCCTTTGAGAAAGAGAGAGATGGTAATCGCCTTTGAGAGAAAGAGAGAGATAGATGCTAGGCTACTTTGTCAGAGAGGGAGGGATGGTAGGCTCTTTGAGAGAGAGAGTAATGCTAGGATTTTAAGAGAGAGAGGGAGTGAGATGCTAGAATCCTTTGAGTGAGACAGAGAGATATATTCTAGGATTCTTTGAGAGAGAGAAAGAGACTGAGAGAGACAGAGATAGAGAGAGATGCTAGGCTCAATAGGACAGAGATAGGGAGGGAGGGAGAGAGATTCTAGGCTCCTTTGAGCGAAAGAGAGATATACAGAGACATGGAGATGCTAGGCTCCTTTGAGGTAGAGAGAGTCAGACAGAGAGAGAGAGGGATCCTTGGCTCTTTGAGAGAGAGCGTCAGGGAGAGAATATATGCTCCTTGGAGATAGAGAGGGAGAGATAGAGAGGGAGACAGAAATGCTTGTCTCCTTTGAGAGAGAGAGAGATAGCTGTGAGGCTCCTTTGTGAGAGAGGGAGATACTAGGCTCCTTTGAGAGAGAAAGAGATATGCTAGGGTCGTTTAAGAGAAAGAGTAGAGCGAGAGAGACAGAGAGATTCTTGGCTCCTTTGAGAGAAAGAGAGACAGAGAGAGAGGGATCCGAGGCTCCTTTGAGAGAGAGAGAGAGTATATATGCTCCTGGGAGAGAGAGAGAGAGACATAGACAGATGCTTGGCTCTTTTGAGGAAGAGAGAGACGCTTATCTCTTTGAGAGAAAGAGAGAGGGAGATGCTACGCTACTTTGTCAGAGAGAGCGGGATGGTAGGCTCCTCTGAGAGTGGGAGTGAGTGATGCTAGGTATCTCAGAGAGAGAAAGAGAGAGATGCTAGAGTCCTTTGAGTGAGAGAGAAAGAGATATTCTAGGATTCTTTGAGAGAGATTAAGAGATAGAGAGACAGAGATAGAGAGAGATTCTAGACTCATTTGAGACAGAGAGAGGCAGTAAAAGAGAGATTCAAGGCTCCTTTGAGCGAAAGAGAGAGATACAGAGACAGGGAGAAGCTAGGCACCTTTGAGGGAGAGAAAGACAGAGAGAGAGGGATCCTAGGCTCTTTGAGAGAGAGAGAGATTGAGGGAGAGAATATATGTTCCTTGGAGAGAGAGAGGGAGAGAGAAAGCGATAGAAAGAGACAAAGAGAGAGAGAGAGAGAGTGAGAGGGAGAGAGAGAGATGCTTGTGTCCTTTTAGAGAGAGAGAGTGTTTGTAAACTACTTAGAGAGAGACAGGGAAAGAGAGAGATCTTCGATTGCTTTGAGAGAGAGATAGATGCTTGTCTCCTTTGAGAGAGACAGAGAGAGAGCTCTGAGGCTCCTTTCTGAAAGAGAGACTGTAGGCTCCTTTGAGAGATAAAGTGATATGCTAGTCACCTTTGAGAGAAAGAGGAGAGCTAGAGAGGCAGAGAGATGCTGCGTTCCTTTTAGAGAAAGAGAGACAGTGAGAGAGGGATCAGAGGCTCCTTTGAGAGAGAGAGAGGGAGAGAGAGAATATATGCTCCTAGGTGAGAAAGAGACCTATAGAGTGATATGCTTAGCTCCTTTGAGAAAGAGAGAGATGTAATCTCCTTTGAGCGAAAGAGAGAGAGAGAGATGCTAGGCTCCTTTGAGAGAGAAAGATATATGCTTGGCTCCTTTGAGAGAAAGAGGAGAGTTAGACAGAGAGATGCTGGGTTCCTTTTAGAGAAAGAGAGACAGTGAGAGAGGGATCAGAGGATTCTTTGAGAGAGAGAGGGAGAGAGAGAATATATGCTCCCAGGTCAGAGAGAGAGAGACATAGAGAGAGAGATGCTTAGCTCCTCTGAGAAAGAGAGAGATGGTAATCTCCTTTGAGAGAAAGAGAGAGATAGATGCTAGGCGACTTTGTCAGAGAGGGAGGGGTGGTAGGCTCTTTGAGAGCGAGAGTAAGTGATGCTAGGATTCTTAGAGAGGGAAAGAGAGAGATCCTGGAATCCTTTGAGTGAGACAGAGAGATATATTCTAGGATTCTTTCAGAGACAGAGAGAGTCTGAGAGAGACCGAGAGAGAGGGAGATGCTAGGCTCAAATGAGAGAGAGAGAGAGAGGGAGGAAGAGAGAGAGATTCTAGGCTCCTTTGAGCGAAAGAGAGATATACAGATAAATGGAGATGCTAGGCTCCTTTGAGGGAGAGAGAGTCAGACAGAGATAGAGAGCAATCCTAGGCTCTTTGAGAGAGAGAGATAGAGAGGGAGAGAACATATGCTCCTTCTAGAGAGAGATTGAGGGAGAGAGAGAGAGAAAGAGAGAAAGAGAGAGAGACAGAGAGACAGCGACAAAGAGAGAGATGCTTGGGACGTTTTAGAGAGAGAGAGATCTGCTAAGCTTTTTGAGAGAAAGAGAAAGGAAGAGACAGAGAGAGATATGCTAGGCTCCTTGAGAGAGACTGAGGGAGAGAAAAGAGAGAGAGAGAGAGGCTAGGCTCCCGTGAACGAGAGAGTGAGAGAGATACATGCAAGGCTCCTTTGTGAGAGAGAGAGAGAGCGAGAGTGATTCTAGTATCCTTTGAGAAAGAGAGTGGGATTCTAGGCTCCTTTGTGAGAAAGTGGAGAGATGAAGCGACAGAGAGTTGCTATTCCCCTTTGAGAGAGAGAGAGATGCTAGACTTCTTAGACAGAGAGAGAGAAAAAGAGAGAGATGCTAGAATATTTGGAGAGAGAGAGAAATGCTATGCTCCTTTGAGAGAGAGAGAGAGAGGGAGAGAGGGAGAGGGAGAGAGCGAGTAAGAGAGAGATGCAGGGATCCTTTGATAGAAAGTGGAGAGATACAAAGAGAGATGTATGCTATTCTACTTTAAGAGAGAGAGGACAGAGAGAGAGGGATCATAGGCTCGTTTGAGAGAGAGAGAGAGAGAAATATAGACGATATGCTCCTTGGAGAGAGAGTGAGAGAGAGAGAAAGAGAGGGAGAGAGAGAGAGCAGCGAGGCTCTTTTGAGAGAGAGAGATGGAGAGATAAAGATTCTAGGCTCCTATGAGAGAAATAGAGATACATAGACAGACATATGCTGGGCTCCTTTGAGAGAGACTGAGGGAGAGAAGAGAGAGAGAGATGCTAGGCTCCTGTGAACAAGACAGTGAGAGAGATACATGCAAGGCTCCTTCGAGAGAGCGAGCGAGCGAGAGGGATTCTATTCTCCTTTGAGAAAGAGAGAGAGATTCTAGGCTCCTTTCAGAGAAAGTGCAGAGATAGAGAGACAGAGAGTTGCTATTCCCCTTTGAGAGAGAGAGATGCTAGACTTCTTAGACAGAGAGAGAGAAAAAGGGAGAGATGCTAGAATACTTGGAGAGAGAGATATATATGCTATGCTCCTTTGAGAGAGAGAAAGAGAGAGAGAGAGGGAGAGAGCGAGTGAGAGCAAGATACTGGGATCCTTTGATAGAAAGTGGAGAGATACAAAGAGAGATGTATGCTATTCAACTGTAAGAGAGAGAGGACAGAGAGAGAGGGATCATAGGCTAGATTGAGAGAGAGAGAGAAATATAGACGATATGCTCCTTGGAGAGAGAGAGAGAGAGAGAGAGAGGGAGAGAGAGAGAGCTGAGAGGCTCCTTTGAGAGAGAGAGATGTAGAGATAAAGATTCTAATCTCCTATGAGGGAAATAGAGATAGACAGAGATATGCTGGGCTCCTTTGAGTGAGAGAGAGAGTTTCTAAGCTTCTTAGAGAGCGACAGAGAAAGAGAGAGATGCTGGATTCCTTTGAGAGAGAGAGAGATAGGTAGATGCTTGTCTCCTCTGAGAGAGACAGAGGGAGAGAACTCTGTTGCTCCTTTCTGAGAGGGAGAGATACTAGGCTCCTTTGAGAGAGAAAGAGATATGCTAGGCTCCTTTCAGAGAAAGAGGAGAGCTAGAGAGACAGAGAGATGCTGGGTTCCTTTTAGAGAAAGAGAGACAGTGAGAGAGGGATCAGAAGCTCCTTTGAGAGAGAGAGAGGGAGAGAGAGAATATATGCTCCTAGGTGAGAGAGAGAGAGTGAGAGAGAGAGACAGATGCTTATCTCCTTTGAGAAAGAGAGAGATGGTAATCGCCTTTGAGAGAAAGAGAGAGATAGATGCTAGGCTACTTTGTCAGAGAGGGAGGGATGGTAGGCTCTTTGAGAGAGAGAGTAATGCTAGGATTTTAAGAGAGAGAGGGAGTGAGATGCTAGAATCCTTTGAGTGAGACAGAGAGATATATTCTAGGATTCTTTGAGAGAGAGAAAGAGACTGAGAGAGACAGAGATAGAGAGAGATGCTAGGCTCAATAGGACAGAGATAGGGAGGGAGGGAGAGAGATTCTAGGCTCCTTTGAGCGAAAGAGAGATATACAGAGACATGGAGATGCTAGGCTCCTTTGAGGTAGAGAGAGTCAGACAGAGAGAGAGAGGGATCCTTGGCTCTTTGAGAGAGAGCGTCAGGGAGAGAATATATGCTCCTTGGAGATAGAGAGGGAGAGATAGAGAGGGAGACAGAAATGCTTGTCTCCTTTGAGAGAGAGAGAGATAGCTGTGAGGCTCCTTTGTGAGAGAGGGAGATACTAGGCTCCTTTGAGAGAGAAAGAGATATGCTAGGGTCGTTTAAGAGAAAGAGTAGAGCGAGAGAGACAGAGAGATTCTTGGCTCCTTTGAGAGAAAGAGAGACAGAGAGAGAGGGATCCGAGGCTCCTTTGAGAGAGAGAGAGAGTATATATGCTCCTGGGAGAGAGAGAGAGAGACATAGACAGATGCTTGGCTCTTTTGAGGAAGAGAGAGACGCTTATCTCTTTGAGAGAAAGAGAGAGGGAGATGCTACGCTACTTTGTCAGAGAGAGCGGGATGGTAGGCTCCTCTGAGAGTGGGAGTGAGTGATGCTAGGTATCTCAGAGAGAGAAAGAGAGAGATGCTAGAGTCCTTTGAGTGAGAGAGAAAGAGATATTCTAGGATTCTTTGAGAGAGATTAAGAGATAGAGAGACAGAGATAGAGAGAGATTCTAGACTCATTTGAGACAGAGAGAGGCAGTAAAAGAGAGATTCAAGGCTCCTTTGAGCGAAAGAGAGAGATACAGAGACAGGGAGAAGCTAGGCACCTTTGAGGGAGAGAAAGACAGAGAGAGAGGGATCCTAGGCTCTTTGAGAGAGAGAGAGATTGAGGGAGAGAATATATGTTCCTTGGAGAGAGAGAGGGAGAGAGAAAGCGATAGAAAGAGACAAAGAGAGAGAGAGAGAGAGTGAGAGGGAGAGAGAGAGATGCTTGTGTCCTTTTAGAGAGAGAGAGTGTTTGTAAACTACTTAGAGAGAGACAGGGAAAGAGAGAGATCTTCGATTGCTTTGAGAGAGAGATAGATGCTTGTCTCCTTTGAGAGAGACAGAGAGAGAGCTCTGAGGCTCCTTTCTGAAAGAGAGACTGTAGGCTCCTTTGAGAGATAAAGTGATATGCTAGTCACCTTTGAGAGAAAGAGGAGAGCTAGAGAGGCAGAGAGATGCTGCGTTCCTTTTAGAGAAAGAGAGACAGTGAGAGAGGGATCAGAGGCTCCTTTGAGAGAGAGAGAGGGAGAGAGAGAATATATGCTCCTAGGTGAGAAAGAGACCTATAGAGTGATATGCTTAGCTCCTTTGAGAAAGAGAGAGATGTAATCTCCTTTGAGCGAAAGAGAGAGAGAGAGATGCTAGGCTCCTTTGAGAGAGAAAGATATATGCTTGGCTCCTTTGAGAGAAAGAGGAGAGTTAGACAGAGAGATGCTGGGTTCCTTTTAGAGAAAGAGAGACAGTGAGAGAGGGATCAGAGGATTCTTTGAGAGAGAGAGGGAGAGAGAGAATATATGCTCCCAGGTCAGAGAGAGAGAGACATAGAGAGAGAGATGCTTAGCTCCTCTGAGAAAGAGAGAGATGGTAATCTCCTTTGAGAGAAAGAGAGAGATAGATGCTAGGCGACTTTGTCAGAGAGGGAGGGGTGGTAGGCTCTTTGAGAGCGAGAGTAAGTGATGCTAGGATTCTTAGAGAGGGAAAGAGAGAGATCCTGGAATCCTTTGAGTGAGACAGAGAGATATATTCTAGGATTCTTTCAGAGACAGAGAGAGTCTGAGAGAGACCGAGAGAGAGGGAGATGCTAGGCTCAAATGAGAGAGAGAGAGAGGGAGGAAGAGAGAGAGATTCTAGGCTCCTTTGAGCGAAAGAGAGATATACAGATAAATGGAGATGCTAGGCTCCTTTGAGGGAGAGAGAGTCAGACAGAGATAGAGAGCAATCCTAGGCTCTTTGAGAGAGAGAGATAGAGAGGGAGAGAACATATGCTCCTTCTAGAGAGAGATTGAGGGAGAGAGAGAGAGAAAGAGAGAAAGAGAGAGAGACAGAGAGACAGCGACAAAGAGAGAGATGCTTGGGACGTTTTAGAGAGAGAGAGATCTGCTAAGCTTTTTGAGAGAAAGAGAAAGGAAGAGACAGAGAGAGATATGCTAGGCTCCTTGAGAGAGACTGAGGGAGAGAAAAGAGAGAGAGAGAGAGGCTAGGCTCCCGTGAACGAGAGAGTGAGAGAGATACATGCAAGGCTCCTTTGTGAGAGAGAGAGAGAGCGAGAGTGATTCTAGTATCCTTTGAGAAAGAGAGTGGGATTCTAGGCTCCTTTGTGAGAAAGTGGAGAGATGAAGCGACAGAGAGTTGCTATTCCCCTTTGAGAGAGAGAGAGATGCTAGACTTCTTAGACAGAGAGAGAGAAAAAGAGAGAGATGCTAGAATATTTGGAGAGAGAGAGAAATGCTATGCTCCTTTGAGAGAGAGAGAGAGAGGGAGAGAGGGAGAGGGAGAGAGCGAGTAAGAGAGAGATGCAGGGATCCTTTGATAGAAAGTGGAGAGATACAAAGAGAGATGTATGCTATTCTACTTTAAGAGAGAGAGGACAGAGAGAGAGGGAACATAGGCTCGTTTGAGAGAGAGAGAGAGAGAGAAATATAGACGATATGCTCCTTGGAGAGAGAGTGAGAGAGAGAGAAAGAGAGGGAGAGAGAGAGAGCAGCGAGGCTCTTTTGAGAGAGAGAGATGGAGAGATAAAGACTCTAGGCTCCTATGAGAGAAATAGAGATACATAGACAGACATATGCTGGGCTCCTTTGAGAGAGACTGAGGGAGAGAAGAGAGAGAGAGATGCTAGGCTCCTGTGAACAAGACAATGAGAGAGATACATGCAAGGATCCTTCGAGAGAGCGAGCGAGCGAGAGGGATTCTATTCTCCTTTGAGAAAGAGAGAGAGATTCTAGGCTCCTTTCAGAGAAAGTGCAGAGATAGAGAGACAGAGAGTTGCTATTCCCCTTTGAGAGAGAGAGATGCTAGACTTCTTAGACAGAGAGAGAGAAAAAGGGAGAGATGCTAGAATACTTGGAGAGAGAGATATATATGCTATGCTCCTTTGAGAGAGAGAAAGAGAGAGAGAGAGGGAGAGAGCGAGTGAGAGCAAGATACTGGGATCCTTTGATAGAAAGTGGAGAGATACAAAGAGAGATGTATGCTATTCAACTGTAAGAGAGAGAGGACAGAGAGAGAGGGATCATAGGCTAGATTGAGAGAGAGAGAGAAATATAGACGATATGCTCCTTGGAGAGAGAGTGAGAGAGAGAGAGAGGGAGAGAGAGAGAGCTGAGAGGCTCCTTTGAGAGAGAGAGATGTAGAGATAAAGATTCTAGGCTCCTATGAGGGAAATAGAGATAGACAGAGATATGCTGGGCTCCTTTGAGTGAGAGAGAGAGTTTCTAAGCTACTTAGAGAGCGACAGAGAAAGAGAGAGATGCTAGATTCCTTTGAGAGAGAGAGAGATAGATAGATGCTTGTCTCCTCTGAGAGAGACAGAGGGAGAGAACTCTGTTGCTCCTTTCTGAGAGGGAGAGATACTAGGCTCCTTTGAGAGAGAAAGAGATATGCTAGGCTCCTTTCAGAGAAAGAGGAGAGCTAGAGAGACAGAGAGATGCTGGGTTCCTTTTAGAGAAAGAGAGACAGTGAGAGAGGGATCAGAAGCTCCTTTGAGAGAGAGAGAGGGAGAGAGAGAATATATGCTCCTAGGTGAGAGAGAGAGAGAGAGAGAGAGAGAGAGACAGATGCTTATCTCCTTTGAGAAAGAGAGAGATGGTAATCGCCTTTGAGAGAAAGAGAGAGATAGATGCTAGGCTACTTTGTCAGAGAGGGAGGGATGGTAGGCTCTTTGAGAGAGAGAGTAATGCTAGGATTTTAAGAGAGAGAGGGAGTGAGATGCTAGAATCCTTTGAGTGAGACAGAGAGATATATTCTAGGATTCTTTGAGAGAGAGAAAGAGACTGAGAGAGACAGAGATAGAGAGAGATGCTAGGCTCAATAGGACAGAGATAGGGAGGGAGAGAGAGAGATTCTAGGCTCCTTTGAGCGAAAGAGAGATATACAGAGACATGGAGATGCTAGGCTCCTTTGAGGTAGAGAGAGTCAGACAGAGAGAGAGAGGGATCCTTGGCTCTTTGAGAGAGAGCGTCAGGGAGAGAATATATGCTCCTTGGAGATAGAGAGGGAGAGATAGAGAGGGAGACAGAAATGCTTGTCTCCTTTGAGAGAGAGAGAGATAGCTGTGAGGCTCCTTTGTGAGAGAGGGAGATACTAGGCTCCTTTGAGAGAGAAAGAGATATGCTAGGGTCGTTTAAGAGAAAGAGTAGAGCGAGAGAGACAGAGAGATTCTTGGCTCCTTTGAGAGAAAGAGAGACAGAGAGAGAGGGATCCGAGGCTCCTTTGAGAGAGAGAGAGAGTATATATGCTCCTGGGAGAGAGAGAGAGAGACATAGACAGATGCTTGGCTCTTTTGAGGAAGAGAGAGACGCTTATCTCTTTGAGAGAAAGAGAGAGGGAGATGCTACGCTACTTTGTCAGAGAGAGCGGGATGGTAGGCTCCTCTGAGAGTGGGAGTGAGTGATGCTAGGTATCTCAGAGAGAGAAAGAGAGAGATGCTAGAGTCCTTTGAGTGAGAGAGAAAGAGATATTCTAGGATTCTTTGAGAGAGATTAAGAGATAGAGAGACAGAGATAGAGAGAGATTCTAGACTCATTTGAGACAGAGAGAGGCAGTAAAAGAGAGATTCAAGGCTCCTTTGAGCGAAAGAGAGAGATACAGAGACAGGGAGAAGCTAGGCACCTTTGAGGGAGAGAAAGACAGAGAGAGAGGGATCCTAGGCTCTTTGAGAGAGAGAGAGATTGAGGGAGAGAATATATGTTCCTTGGAGAGAGAGAGGGAGAGAGAAAGCGATAGAAAGAGACAAAGAGAGAGAGAGAGAGAGTGAGAGGGAGAGAGAGAGATGCTTGTGTCCTTTTAGAGAGAGAGAGTGTTTGTAAACTACTTAGAGAGAGACAGGGAAAGAGAGAGATCTTCGATTGCTTTGAGAGAGAGAGAGATAGATGCTTGTCTCCTTTGAGAGAGACAGAGAGAGAGCTCTGAGGCTCCTTTCTGAAAGAGAGACTGTAGGCTCCTTTGAGAGATAAAGTGATATGCTAGGCACATTTGAGAGAAAGAGGAGAGCTAGAGAGGCAGAGAGATGCTGCGTTCCTTTTAGAGAAAGAGAGACAGTGAGAGAGGAATCAGAGGCTCCTTTGAGAGAGAGAGAGGGAGAGAGAGAATATATGCTCCTAGGTGAGAAAGAGACCTATAGAGTGATATGCTTAGCTCCTTTGAGAAAGAGAGAGATGGTAATCTCCTTTGAGAGAAAGAGAGAGATAGATGCTAGGCGACTTTGTCAGAGAGGGAGGGGTGGTACGCTCTTTGAGAGCGAGAGTAAGTGATGCTAGGATTCTTAGAGAGGGAAAGAGAGAGATCCTGGAATCCTTTGAGTGAGACAGAGAGATATATTCTAGGATTCTTTCAGAGACAGAGAGAGTCTGAGAGAGACCGAGAGAGAGGGAGATGCTAGGCTCAAATGAGAGAGAGAGAGAGGGAGGAAGAGAGAGAGATTCTAGGCTCCTTTGAGCGAAAGAGAGATATACAGATAAATGGAGATGCTAGGCTCCTTTGAGGGAGAGAGAGTCAGACAGAGATAGAGAGCAATCCTAGGCTCTTTGAGAGAGAGAGATAGAGAGGGAGAGAACATATGCTCCTTCTAGAGAGAGATTGAGGGAGAGAGAGAGAGAAAGAGAGAAAGAGAGAGAGACAGAGAGACAGCGACAAAGAGAGAGATGCTTGGGACGTTTTAGAGAGAGAGAGATCTGCTAAGCTTTTTGAGAGAAAGAGAAAGGAAGAGACAGAGAGAGATATGCTAGGCTCCTTGAGAGAGACTGAGGGAGAGAAAAGAGAGAGAGAGAGAGGCTAGGCTCCCGTGAACGAGAGAGTGAGAGAGATACATGCAAGGCTCCTTTGTGAGAGAGAGAGAGAGCGAGAGTGATTCTAGTATCCTTTGAGAAAGAGAGTGGGATTCTAGGCTCCTTTGTGAGAAAGTGGAGAGATGAAGCGACAGAGAGTTGCTATTCCCCTTTGAGAGAGAGAGAGATGCTAGACTTCTTAGACAGAGAGAGAGAAAAAGAGAGAGATGCTAGAATATTTGGAGAGAGAGAGAAATGCTATGCTCCTTTGAGAGAGAGAGAGAGAGGGAGAGAGGGAGAGGGAGAGAGCGAGTAAGAGAGAGATGCAGGGATCCTTTGATAGAAAGTGGAGAGATACAAAGAGAGATGTATGCTATTCTACTTTAAGAGAGAGAGGACAGAGAGAGAGGGATCATAGGCTCGTTTGAGAGAGAGAGAGAGAGAGAAATATAGACGATATGCTCCTTGGAGAGAGAGTGAGAGAGAGAGAAAGAGAGGGAGAGAGAGAGAGCAGCGAGGCTCTTTTGAGAGAGAGAGATGGAGAGATAAAGATTCTAGGCTCCTATGAGAGAAATAGAGATACATAGACAGACATATGCTGGGCTCCTTTGAGAGAGACTGAGGGAGAGAAGAGAGAGAGAGATGCTAGGCTCCTGTGAACAAGACAGTGAGAGAGATACATGCAAGGATCCTTCGAGAGAGCGAGCGAGCGAGAGGGATTCTATTCTCCTTTGAGAAAGAGAGAGAGATTCTAGGCTCCTTTCAGAGAAAGTGCAGAGATAGAGAGACAGAGAGTTGCTATTCCCCTTTGAGAGAGAGAGATGCTAGACTTCTTAGACAGAGAGAGAGAAAAAGGGAGAGATGCTAGAATACTTGGAGAGAGAGATATATATGCTATGCTCCTTTGAGAGAGAGAAAGAGAGAGAGAGAGGGAGAGAGCGAGTGAGAGCAAGATACTGGGATCCTTTGATAGAAAGTGGAGAGATACAAAGAGAGATGTATGCTATTCAACTGTAAGAGAGAGAGGACAGAGAGAGAGGGATCATAGGCTAGATTGAGAGAGAGAGAGAAATATAGACGATATGCTCCTTGGAGAGAGAGAGAGAGAGAGAGAGAGAGAGAGAGGGAGAGAGAGAGAGCTGAGAGGCTCCTTTGAGAGAGAGAGATGTAGAGATAAAGATTCTAGGCTCCTATGAGGGAAATAGAGATAGACAGAGATATGCTGGGCTCCTTTGAGTGAGAGAGAAAGTTTCTAAGCTTCTTAGAGAGCGACAGAGAAAGAGAGAGATGCTAGATTCCTTTGAGAGAGAGAGAGATAGATAGATGCTTGTCTCCTCTGAGAGAGACAGAGGGAGAGAACTCTGTTGCTCCTTTCTGAGAGGGAGAGATACTAGGCTCCTTTGAGAGAGAAAGAGATATGCTAGGCTCCTTTCAGAGAAAGAGGAGAGCTAGAGAGACAGAGAGATGCTGGGTTCCTTTTAGAGAAAGAGAGACAGTGAGAGAGGGATCAGAAGCTCCTTTGAGAGAGAGAGAGGGAGAGAGAGAATATATGCTCCTAGGTGAGAGAGAGAGAGAGAGAGAGAGAGAGAGAGACAGATACTTATCTCCTTTGAGAAAGAGAGAGATGGTAATCGCCTTTGAGAGAAAGAGAGAGATAGATGCTAGGCTACTTTGTCAGAGAGGGAGGGATGGTAGGCTCTTTGAGAGAGAGAGTAATGCTAGGATTTTAAGAGAGAGAGGGAGTGAGATGCTAGAATCCTTTGAGTGAGACAGAGAGATATATTCTAGGATTCTTTGAGAGAGAGAAAGAGACTGAGAGAGACAGAGATAGAGAGAGATGCTAGGCTCAATAGGACAGAGATAGGGAGGGAGGGAGAGAGATTATAGGCTCCTTTGAGCGAAAGAGAGATATACAGAGACATGGAGATGCTAGGCTCCTTTGAGGTAGAGAGAGTCAGACAGAGAGAGAGAGGGATCCTTGGCTCTTTGAGAGAGAGCGTCAGGGAGAGAATATATGCTCCTTGGAGATAGAGAGGGAGAGATAGAGAGGGAGACAGAAATGCTTGTCTCCTTTGAGAGAGAGAGAGATAGCTGTGAGGCTCCTTTGTGAGAGAGGGAGATACTAGGCTCCTTTGAGAGAGAAAGAGATATGCTAGGGTCGTTTAAGAGAAAGAGTAGAGCGAGAGAGACAGAGAGATTCTTGGCTCCTTTGAGAGAAAGAGAGACAGAGAGAGAGGGATCCGAGGCTCCTTTGAGAGAGAGAGAGAGTATATATGCTCCTGGGAGAGAGAGAGAGAGACATAGACAGATGCTTGGCTCTTTTGAGGAAGAGAGAGACGCTTATCTCTTTGAGAGAAAGAGAGAGGGAGATGCTACGCTACTTTGCCAGAGAGAGCGGGATGGTAGGCTCCTCTGAGAGTGGGAGTGAGTGATGCTAGGTATCTCAGAGAGAGAAAGAGAGAGATGCTAGAGTCCTTTGAGTGAGAGAGAAAGAGATATTCTAGGATTCTTTGAGAGAGATTAAGAGATAGAGAGACAGAGATAGAGAGAGATTCTAGACTCATTTGAGACAGAGAGAGGCAGTAAAAGAGAGATTCAAGGCTCCTTTGAGCGAAAGAGAGAGATACAGAGACAGGGAGAAGCTAGGCACCTTTGAGGGAGAGAAAGACAGAGAGAGAGGGATCCTAGGCTCTTTGAGAGAGAGAGAGATTGAGGGAGAGAATATATGTTCCTTGGAGAGAGAGAGGGAGAGAGAAAGCGATAGAAAGAGACAAAGAGAGAGAGAGAGAGAGTGAGAGGGAGAGAGAGAGATGCTTGTGTCCTTTTAGAGAGAGAGAGTGTTTGTAAACTACTTAGAGAGAGACAGGGAAAGAGAGAGATCTTCGATTGCTTTGAGAGAGAGAGAGATAGATGCTTGTCTCCTTTGAGAGAGACAGAGAGAGAGCTCTGAGGCTCCTTTCTGAAAGAGAGACTGTAGGCTCCTTTGAGAGATAAAGTGATATGCTAGGCACCTTTGAGAGAAAGAGGAGAGCTAGAGAGGCAGAGAGATGCTGCGTTCCTTTTAGAGAAAGAGAGACAGTGAGAGAGGGATCAGAGGCTCCTTTGAGAGAGAGAGAGGGAGAGAGAGAATATATGCTCCTAGGTGAGAAAGAGACCTATAGAGTGATATGCTTAGCTCCTTTGAGAAAGAGAGAGATGTAATCTCCTTTGAGCGAAAGAGAGAGAGAGAGATGCTAGGCTCCTTTGAGAGAGAAAGATATATGCTTGGCTCCTTTGAGAGAAAGAGGAGAGTTAGACAGAGAGATGCTGGGTTCCTTTTAGAGAAAGAGAGACAGTGAGAGAGGGATCAGAGGATTCTTTGAGAGAGAGAGGGAGAGAGAGAATATATGCTCCCAGGTCAGAGAGAGAGAGACATAGAGAGAGAGATGCTTAGCTCCTCTGAGAAAGAGAGAGATGGTAATCTCCTTTGAGAGAAAGAGAGAGATAGATGCTAGGCGACTTTGTCAGAGAGGGAGGGGTGGTAGGCTCTTTGAGAGCGAGAGTAAGTGATGCTAGGATTTTAAGAGAGAGAGGGAGTGAGATGCTAGAATCCTTTGAGTGAGACAGAGAGATATATTCTAGGATTCTTTGAGAGAGAGAAAGAGACTGAGAGAGACAGAGATAGAGAGAGATGCTAGGCTCAATAGGACAGAGATAGGGAGGGAGGGAGAGAGATTCTAGGCTCCTTTGAGCGAAAGAGAGATATACAGAGACATGGAGATGCTAGGCTCCTTTGAGGTAGAGAGAGTCAGACAGAGAGAGAGAGGGATCCTTGGCTCTTTGAGAGAGAGCGTCAGGGAGAGAATATATGCTCCTTGGAGATAGAGAGGGAGAGATAGAGAGGGAGACAGAAATGCTTGTCTCCTTTGAGAGAGAGAGAGATAGCTGTGAGGCTCCTTTGTGAGAGAGGGAGATACTAGGCTCCTTTGAGAGAGAAAGAGATATGCTAGGGTCGTTTAAGAGAAAGAGTAGAGCGAGAGAGACAGAGAGATTCTTGGCTCCTTTGAGAGAAAGAGAGACAGAGAGAGAGGGATCCGAGGCTCCTTTGAGAGAGAGAGAGAGTATATATGCTCCTGGGAGAGAGAGAGAGAGACATAGACAGATGCTTGGCTCTTTTGAGGAAGAGAGAGACGCTTATCTCTTTGAGAGAAAGAGAGAGGGAGATGCTACGCTGCTTTGTCAGAGAGAGCGGGATGGTAGGCTCCTCTGAGAGTGGGAGTGAGTGATGCTAGGTATCTCAGAGAGAGAAAGAGAGAGATGCTAGAGTCCTTTGAGTGAGAGAGAAAGAGATATTCTAGGATTCTTTGAGAGAGATTAAGAGATAGAGAGACAGAGATAGAGAGAGATTCTAGACTCATTTGAGACAGAGAGAGGCAGTAAAAGAGAGATTCAAGGCTCCTTTGAGCGAAAGAGAGAGATACAGAGACAGGGAGAAGCTAGGCACCTTTGAGGGAGAGAAAGACAGAGAGAGAGGGATCCTAGGCTCTTTGAGAGAGAGAGAGATTGAGGGAGAGAATATATGTTCCTTGGAGAGAGAGAGGGAGAGAGAAAGCGATAGAAAGAGACAAAGAGAGAGAGAGAGAGAGTGAGAGGGAGAGAGAGAGATGCTTGTGTCCTTTTAGAGAGAGAGAGTGTTTGTAAACTACTTAGAGAGAGACAGGGAAAGAGAGAGATCTTCGATTGCTTTGAGAGAGAGAGAGATAGATGCTTGTCTCCTTTGAGAGAGACAGAGAGAGAGCTCTGAGGCTCCTTTCTGAAAGAGAGACTGTAGGCTCCTTTGAGAGATAAAGTGATATGCTAGGCACCTTTGAGAGAAAGAGGAGAGCTAGAGAGGCAGAGAGATGCTGCGTTCCTTTTAGAGAAAGAGAGACAGTGAGAGAGGGATCAGAGGCTCCTTTGAGAGAGAGAGAGGGAGAGAGAGAATATATGCTCCTAGGTGAGAAAGAGACCTATAGAGTGATATGCTTAGCTCCTTTGAGAAAGAGAGAGATGTAATCTCCTTTGAGCGAAAGAGAGAGAGAGAGATGCTAGGCTCCTTTGAGAGAGAAAGATATATGCTTGGCTCCTTTGAGAGAAAGAGGAGAGTTAGACAGAGAGATGCTGGGTTCCTTTTAGAGAAAGAGAGACAGTGAGAGAGGGATCAGAGGATTCTTTGAGAGAGAGAGGGAGAGAGAGAATATATGCTCCCAGGTCAGAGAGAGAGAGACATAGAGAGAGAGATGCTTAGCTCCTCTGAGAAAGAGAGAGATGGTAATCTCCTTTGAGAGAAAGAGAGAGATAGATGCTAGGCGACTTTGTCAGAGAGGGAGGGGTGGTAGGCTCTTTGAGAGCGAGAGTAAGTGATGCTAGGATTCTTAGAGAGGGAAAGAGAGAGATCCTGGAATCCTTTGAGTGAGACAGAGAGATATATTCTAGGATTCTTTCAGAGACAGAGAGAGTCTGAGAGAGACCGAGAGAGAGGGAGATGCTAGGCTCAAATGAGAGAGAGAGAGAGGGAGGAAGAGAGAGAGATTCTAGGCTCCTTTGAGCGAAAGAGAGATATACAGATAAATGGAGATGCTAGGCTCCTTTGAGGGAGAGAGAGTCAGACAGAGATAGAGAGCAATCCTAGGCTCTTTGAGAGAGAGAGATAGAGAGGGAGAGAACATATGCTCCTTCTAGAGAGAGATTGAGGGAGAGAGAGAGAGAAAGAGAGAAAGAGAGAGAGACAGAGAGACAGCGACAAAGAGAGAGATGCTTGGGACGTTTTAGAGAGAGAGAGATCTGCTAAGCTTTTTGAGAGAAAGAGAAAGGAAGAGACAGAGAGAGATATGCTAGGCTCCTTGAGAGAGACTGAGGGAGAGAAAAGAGAGAGAGAGAGAGGCTAGGCTCCCGTGAACGAGAGAGTGAGAGAGATACATGCAAGGCTCCTTTGTGAGAGAGAGAGAGAGCGAGAGTGATTCTAGTATCCTTTGAGAAAGAGAGTGGGATTCTAGGCTCCTTTGTGAGAAAGTGGAGAGATGAAGCGACAGAGAGTTGCTATTCCCCTTTGAGAGAGAGAGAGATGCTAGACTTCTTAGACAGAGAGAGAGAAAAAGAGAGAGATGCTAGAATATTTGGAGAGAGAGAGAAATGCTATGCTCCTTTGAGAGAGAGAGAGAGAGGGAGAGAGGGAGAGGGAGAGAGCGAGTAAGAGAGAGATGCAGGGATCCTTTGATAGAAAGTGGAGAGATACAAAGAGAGATGTATGCTATTCTACTTTAAGAGAGAGAGGACAGAGAGAGAGGGATCATAGGCTCGTTTGAGAGAGAGAGAGAGAGAGAAATATAGACGATATGCTCCTTGGAGAGAGAGTGAGAGAGAGAGAAAGAGAGGGAGAGAGAGAGAGCAGCGAGGCTCTTTTGAGAGAGAGAGATGGAGAGATAAAGATTCTAGGCTCCTATGAGAGAAATAGAGATACATAGACAGACATATGCTGGGCTCCTTTGAGAGAGACTGAGGGAGAGAAGAGAGAGAGAGATGCTAGGCTCCTGTGAACAAGACAGTGAGAGAGATACATGCAAGGCTCCTTCGAGAGAGCGAGCGAGCGAGAGGGATTCTATTCTCCTTTGAGAAAGAGAGAGAGATTCTAGGCTCCTTTCAGAGAAAGTGCAGAGATAGAGAGACAGAGAGTTGCTATTCCCCTTTGAGAGAGAGAGATGCTAGACTTCTTAGACAGAGAGAGAGAAAAAGGGAGAGATGCTAGAATACTTGGAGAGAGAGATATATATGCTATGCTCCTTTGAGAGAGAGAAAGAGAGAGAGAGAGAGGGAGAGAGCGAGTGAGAGCAAGATACTGGGATCCTTTGATAGAAAGTGGAGAGATACAAAGAGAGATGTATGCTATTCAACTGTAAGAGAGAGAGGACAGAGAGAGAGGGATCATAGGCTAGATTGAGAGAGAGAGAGAAATATAGACGATATGCTCCTTGGAGAGAGAGTGAGAGAGAGAGAGAGGGAGAGAGAGAGAGCTGAGAGGCTCCTTTGAGAGAGAGAGATGTAGAGATAAAGATTCTAGGCTCCTATGAGGGAAATAGAGATAGACAGAGATATGCTGGGCTCCTTTGAGTGAGAGAGAGAGTTTCTAAGCTTCTTAGAGAGCGACAGAGAAAGAGAGAGATGCTAGATTCCTTTGAGAGAGAGAGAGATAGATAGATGCTTGTCTCCTCTGAGAGAGACAGAGGGAGAGAACTCTGTTGCTCCTTTCTGAGAGGGAGAGATACTAGGCTCCTTTGAGAGAGAAAGAGATATGCTAGGCTCCTTTCAGAGAAAGAGGAGAGCTAGAGAGACAGAGAGATGCTGGGTTCCTTTTAGAGAAAGAGAGACAGTGAGAGAGGGATCAGAAGCTCCTTTGAGAGAGAGAGAGGGAGAGAGAGAATATATGCTCCTAGGTGAGAGAGAGAGAGAGAGAGAGAGAGAGAGAGACAGATGCTTATCTCCTTTGAGAAAGAGAGAGATGGTAATCGCCTTTGAGAGAAAGAGAGAGATAGATGCTAGGCTACTTTGTCAGAGAGGGAGGGATGGTAGGCTCTTTGAGAGAGAGAGTAATGCTAGGATTTTAAGAGAGAGAGGGAGTGAGATGCTAGAATCCTTTGAGTGAGACAGAGAGATATATTCTAGGATTCTTTGAGAGAGAGAAAGAGACTGAGAGAGACAGAGATAGAGAGAGATGCTAGGCTCAATAGGACAGAGATAGGGAGGGAGAGAGAGAGATTCTAGGCTCCTTTGAGCGAAAGAGAGATATACAGAGACATGGAGATGCTAGGCTCCTTTGAGGTAGAGAGAGTCAGACAGAGAGAGAGAGGGATCCTTGGCTCTTTGAGAGAGAGCGTCAGGGAGAGAATATATGCTCCTTGGAGATAGAGAGGGAGAGATAGAGAGGGAGACAGAAATGCTTGTCTCCTTTGAGAGAGAGAGAGATAGCTGTGAGGCTCCTTTGTGAGAGAGGGAGATACTAGGCTCCTTTGAGAGAGAAAGAGATATGCTAGGGTCGTTTAAGAGAAAGAGTAGAGCGAGAGAGACAGAGAGATTCTTGGCTCCTTTGAGAGAAAGAGAGACAGAGAGAGAGGGATCCGAGGCTCCTTTGAGAGAGAGAGAGAGTATATATGCTCCTGGGAGAGAGAGAGAGAGACATAGACAGATGCTTGGCTCTTTTGAGGAAGAGAGAGACGCTTATCTCTTTGAGAGAAAGAGAGAGGGAGATGCTACGCTACTTTGCCAGAGAGAGCGGGATGGTAGGCTCCTCTGAGAGTGGGAGTGAGTGATGCTAGGTATCTCAGAGAGAGAAAGAGAGAGATGCTAGAGTCCTTTGAGTGAGAGAGAAAGAGATATTCTAGGATTCTTTGAGAGAGATTAAGAGATAGAGAGACAGAGATAGAGAGAGATTCTAGACTCATTTGAGACAGAGAGAGGCAGTAAAAGAGAGATTCAAGGCTCCTTTGAGCGAAAGAGAGAGATACAGAGACAGGGAGAAGCTAGGCACCTTTGAGGGAGAGAAAGACAGAGAGAGAGGGATCCTAGGCTCTTTGAGAGAGAGAGAGATTGAGGGAGAGAATATATGTTCCTTGGAGAGAGAGAGGGAGAGAGAAAGCGATAGAAAGAGACAAAGAGAGAGAGAGAGAGAGTGAGAGGGAGAGAGAGAGATGCTTGTGTCCTTTTAGAGAGAGAGAGTGTTTGTAAACTACTTAGAGAGAGACAGGGAAAGAGAGAGATCTTCGATTGCTTTGAGAGAGAGAGAGATAGATGCTTGTCTCCTTTGAGAGAGACAGAGAGAGAGCTCTGAGGCTCCTTTCTGAAAGAGAGACTGTAGGCTCCTTTGAGAGATAAAGTGATATGCTAGGCACCTTTGAGAGAAAGAGGAGAGCTAGAGAGGCAGAGAGATGCTGCGTTCCTTTTAGAGAAAGAGAGACAGTGAGAGAGGGATCAGAGGCTCCTTTGAGAGAGAGAGAGGGAGAGAGAGAATATATGCTCCTAGGTGAGAAAGAGACCTATAGAGTGATATGCTTAGCTCCTTTGAGAAAGAGAGAGATGTAATCTCCTTTGAGCGAAAGAGAGAGAGAGAGATGCTAGGCTCCTTTGAGAGAGAAAGATATATGCTTGGCTCCTTTGAGAGAAAGAGGAGAGTTAGACAGAGAGATGCTGGGTTCCTTTTAGAGAAAGAGAGACAGTGAGAGAGGGATCAGAGGATTCTTTGAGAGAGAGAGGGAGAGAGAGAATATATGCTCCCAGGTCAGAGAGAGAGAGACATAGAGAGAGAGATGCTTAGCTCCTCTGAGAAAGAGAGAGATGGTAATCTCCTTTGAGAGAAAGAGAGAGATAGATGCTAGGCGACTTTGTCAGAGAGGGAGGGGTGGTAGGCTCTTTGAGAGCGAGAGTAAGTGATGCTAGGATTCTTAGAGAGGGAAAGAGAGAGATCCTGGAATCCTTTGAGTGAGACAGAGAGATATATTCTAGGATTCTTTCAGAGACAGAGAGAGTCTGAGAGAGACCGAGAGAGAGGGAGATGCTAGGCTCAAATGAGAGAGAGAGAGAGGGAGGAAGAGAGAGAGATTCTAGGCTCCTTTGAGCGAAAGAGAGATATACAGATAAATGGAGATGCTAGGCTCCTTTGAGGGAGAGAGAGTCAGACAGAGATAGAGAGCAATCCTAGGCTCTTTGAGAGAGAGAGATAGAGAGGGAGAGAACATATGCTCCTTCTAGAGAGAGATTGAGGGAGAGAGAGAGAGAAAGAGAGAAAGAGAGAGAGACAGAGAGACAGCGACAAAGAGAGAGATGCTTGGGACGTTTTAGAGAGAGAGAGAGATCTGCTAAGCTTTTTGAGAGAAAGAGAAAGGAAGAGACAGAGAGAGATATGCTAGGCTCCTTGAGAGAGACTGAGGGAGAGAAAAGAGAGAGAGAGAGAGGCTAGGCTCCCGTGAACGAGAGAGTGAGAGAGATACATGCAAGGCTCCTTTGTGAGAGAGAGAGAGAGCGAGAGTGATTCTAGTATCCTTTGAGAAAGAGAGTGGGATTCTAGGCTCCTTTGTGAGAAAGTGGAGAGATGAAGCGACAGAGAGTTGCTATTCCCCTTTGAGAGAGAGAGAGATGCTAGACTTCTTAGACAGAGAGAGAGAAAAAGAGAGAGATGCTAGAATATTTGGAGAGAGAGAGAAATGCTATGCTCCTTTGAGAGAGAGAGAGAGAGGGAGAGAGGGAGAGGGAGAGAGCGAGTAAGAGAGAGATGCAGGGATCCTTTGATAGAAAGTGGAGAGATACAAAGAGAGATGTATGCTATTCTACTTTAAGAGAGAGAGGACAGAGAGAGAGGGATCATAGGCTCGTTTGAGAGAGAGAGAGAGAGAGAGAAATATAGACGATATGCTCCTTGGAGAGAGAGTGAGAGAGAGAGAAAGAGAGGGAGAGAGAGAGAGCAGCGAGGCTCTTTTGAGAGAGAGAGATGGAGAGATAAAGATTCTAGGCTCCTATGAGAGAAATAGAGATACATAGACAGACATATGCTGGGCTCCTTTGAGAGAGACTGAGGGAGAGAAGAGAGAGAGAGATGCTAGGCTCCTGTGAACAAGACAGTGAGAGAGATACATGCAAGGCTCCTTCGAGAGAGCGAGCGAGCGAGAGGGATTCTATTCTCCTTTGAGAAAGAGAGAGAGATTCTAGGCTCCTTTCAGAGAAAGTGCAGAGATAGAGAGACAGAGAGTTGCTATTCCCCTTTGAGAGAGAGAGATGCTAGACTTCTTAGACAGAGAGAGAGAAAAAGGGAGAGATGCTAGAATACTTGGAGAGAGAGATATATATGCTATGCTCCTTTGAGAGAGAGAAAGAGAGAGAGAGAGGGAGAGAGCGAGTGAGAGCAAGATACTGGGATCCTTTGATAGAAAGTGGAGAGATACAAAGAGAGATGTATGCTATTCAACTGTAAGAGAGAGAGGACAGAGAGAGAGGGATCATAGGCTAGATTGAGAGAGAGAGAGAAATATAGACGATATGCTCCTTGGAGAGAGAGAGAGAGAGAGAGAGAGAGAGAGAGAGAGGGAGAGAGAGAGAGCTGAGAGGCTCCTTTGAGAGAGAGAGATGTAGAGATAAAGATTCTAGGCTCCTATGAGGGAAATAGAGATAGACAGAGATATGCTGGGCTCCTTTGAGTGAGAGAGAGAGTTTCTAAGCTTCTTAGAGAGCGACAGAGAAAGAGAGAGATGCTGGATTCCTTTGAGAGAGAGAGAGATAGGTAGATGCTTGTCTCCTCTGAGAGAGACAGAGGGAGAGAACTCTGTTGCTCCTTTCTGAGAGGGAGAGATACTAGGCTCCTTTGAGAGAGAAAGAGATATGCTAGGCTCCTTTCAGAGAAAGAGGAGAGCTAGAGAGACAGAGAGATGCTGGGTTCCTTTTAGAGAAAGAGAGACAGTGAGAGAGGGATCAGAAGCTCCTTTGAGAGAGAGAGAGGGAGAGAGAGAATATATGCTCCTAGGTGAGAGAGAGAGAGAGAGAGAGAGAGACAGATGCTTATCTCCTTTGAGAAAGAGAGAGATAGATGCTAGGCTACTTTGTCAGAGAGGGAGGGATGGTAGGCTCTTTGAGAGAGAGAGTAATGCTAGGATTTTAAGAGAGAGAGGGAGTGAGATGCTAGAATCCTTTGAGTGAGACAGAGAGATATATTCTAGGATTCTTTGAGAGAGAGAAAGAGACTGAGAGAGACAGAGATAGAGAGAGATGCTAGGCTCAATAGGACAGAGATAGGGAGGGAGGGAGAGAGATTCTAGGCTCCTTTGAGCGAAAGAGAGATATACAGAGACATGGAGATGCTAGGCTCCTTTGAGGTAGAGAGAGTCAGACAGAGAGAGAGAGGGATCCTTGGCTCTTTGAGAGAGAGCGTCAGGGAGAGAATATATGCTCCTTGGAGATAGAGAGGGAGAGATAGAGAGGGAGACAGAAATGCTTGTCTCCTTTGAGAGAGAGAGAGATAGCTGTGAGGCTCCTTTGTGAGAGAGGGAGATACTAGGCTCCTTTGAGAGAGAAAGAGATATGCTAGGGTCGTTTAAGAGAAAGAGTAGAGCGAGAGAGACAGAGAGATTCTTCGCTCCTTTGAGAGAAAGAGAGACAGAGAGAGAGGGATCCGAGGCTCCTTTGAGAGAGAGAGAGAGTATATATGCTCCTGGGAGAGAGAGAGAGAGACATAGACAGATGCTTGGCTCTTTTGAGGAAGAGAGAGACGCTTATCTCTTTGAGAGAAAGAGAGAGGGAGATGCTACGCTGCTTTGTCAGAGAGAGCGGGATGGTAGGCTCCTCTGAGAGTGGGAGTGAGTGATGCTAGGTATCTCAGAGAGAGAAAGAGAGAGATGCTAGAGTCCTTTGAGTGAGAGAGAAAGAGATATTCTAGGATTCTTTGAGAGAGATTAAGAGATAGAGAGACAGAGATAGAGAGAGATTCTAGACTCATTTGAGACAGAGAGAGGCAGTAAAAGAGAGATTCAAGGCTCCTTTGAGCGAAAGAGAGAGATACAGAGACAGGGAGAAGCTAGGCACCTTTGAGGGAGAGAAAGACAGAGAGAGAGGGATCCTAGGCTCTTTGAGAGAGAGAGAGATTGAGGGAGAGAATATATGTTCCTTGGAGAGAGAGAGGGAGAGAGAAAGCGATAGAAAGAGACAAAGAGAGAGAGAGAGAGAGTGAGAGGGAGAGAGAGAGATGCTTGTGTCCTTTTAGAGAGAGAGAGTGTTTGTAAACTACTTAGAGAGAGACAGGGAAAGAGAGAGATCTTCGATTGCTTTGAGAGAGAGAGAGATAGATGCTTGTCTCCTTTGAGAGAGACAGAGAGAGAGCTCTGAGGCTCCTTTCTGAAAGAGAGACTGTAGGCTCCTTTGAGAGATAAAGTGATATGCTAGGCACCTTTGAGAGAAAGAGGAGAGCTAGAGAGGCAGAGAGATGCTGCGTTCCTTTTAGAGAAAGAGAGACAGTGAGAGAGGGATCAGAGGCTCCTTTGAGAGAGAGAGAGGGAGAGAGAGAATATATGCTCCTAGGTGAGAAAGAGACCTATAGAGTGATATGCTTAGCTCCTTTGAGAAAGAGAGAGATGTAATCTCCTTTGAGCGAAAGAGAGAGAGAGAGATGCTAGGCTCCTTTGAGAGAGAAAGATATATGCTTGGCTCCTTTGAGAGAAAGAGGAGAGTTAGACAGAGAGATGCTGGGTTCCTTTTAGAGAAAGAGAGACAGTGAGAGAGGGATCAGAGGATTCTTTGAGAGAGAGAGGGAGAGAGAGAATATATGCTCCCAGGTCAGAGAGAGAGAGACATAGAGAGAGAGATGCTTAGCTCCTCTGAGAAAGAGAGAGATGGTAATCTCCTTTGAGAGAAAGAGAGAGATAGATGCTAGGCGACTTTGTCAGAGAGGGAGGGGTGGTAGGCTCTTTGAGAGCGAGAGTAAGTGATGCTAGGATTCTTAGAGAGGGAAAGAGAGAGATCCTGGAATCCTTTGAGTGAGACAGAGAGATATATTCTAGGATTCTTTCAGAGACAGAGAGAGTCTGAGAGAGACCGAGAGAGAGGGAGATGCTAGGCTCAAATGAGAGAGAGAGAGAGGGAGGAAGAGAGAGAGATTCTAGGCTCCTTTGAGCGAAAGAGAGATATACAGATAAATGGAGATGCTAGGCTCCTTTGAGGGAGAGAGAGTCAGACAGAGATAGAGAGCAATCCTAGGCTCTTTGAGAGAGAGAGATAGAGAGGGAGAGAACATATGCTCCTTCTAGGGAGAGATTGAGGGAGAGAGAGAGAGAAAGAGAGAAAGAGAGAGAGACAGAGAGACAGCGACAAAGAGAGAGATGCTTGGGACGTTTTAGAGAGAGAGAGATCTGCTAAGCTTTTTGAGAGAAAGAGAAAGGAAGAGACAGAGAGAGATATGCTAGGCTCCTTGAGAGAGACTGAGGGAGAGAAAAGAGAGAGAGAGAGAGGCTAGGCTCCCGTGAACGAGAGAGTGAGAGAGATACATGCAAGGCTCCTTTGTGAGAGAGAGAGAGAGCGAGAGTGATTCTAGTATCCTTTGAGAAAGAGAGTGGGATTCTAGGCTCCTTTGTGAGAAAGTGGAGAGATGAAGCGACAGAGAGTTGCTATTCCCCTTTGAGAGAGAGAGAGATGCTAGACTTCTTAGACAGAGAGAGAGAAAAAGAGAGAGATGCTAGAATATTTGGAGAGAGAGAGAAATGCTATGCTCCTTTGAGAGAGAGAGAGAGAGGGAGAGAGGGAGAGGGAGAGAGCGAGTAAGAGAGAGATGCAGGGATCCTTTGATAGAAAGTGGAGAGATACAAAGAGAGATGTATGCTATTCTACTTTAAGAGAGAGAGGACAGAGAGAGAGGGATCATAGGCTCGTTTGAGAGAGAGAGAGAGAGAGAGAAATATAGACGATATGCTCCTTGGAGAGAGAGTGAGAGAGAGAGAAAGAGAGGGAGAGAGAGAGAGCAGCGAGGCTCTTTTGAGAGAGAGAGATGGAGAGATAAAGATTCTAGGCTCCTATGAGAGAAATAGAGATACATAGACAGACATATGCTGGGCTCCTTTGAGAGAGACTGAGGGAGAGAAGAGAGAGAGAGATGCTAGGCTCCTGTGAACAAGACAGTGAGAGAGATACATGCAAGGCTCCTTCGAGAGAGCGAGCGAGCGAGAGGGATTCTATTCTCCTTTGAGAAAGAGAGAGAGATTCTAGGCTCCTTTCAGAGAAAGTGCAGAGATAGAGAGACAGAGAGTTGCTATTCCCCTTTGAGAGAGAGAGATGCTAGACTTCTTAGACAGAGAGAGAGAAAAAGGGAGAGATGCTAGAATACTTGGAGAGAGAGATATATATGCTATGCTCCTTTGAGAGAGAGAAAGAGAGAGAGAGAGGGAGAGAGCGAGTGAGAGCAAGATACTGGGATCCTTTGATAGAAAGTGGAGAGATACAAAGAGAGATGTATGCTATTCAACTGTAAGAGAGAGAGGACAGAGAGAGAGGGATCATAGGCTAGATTGAGAGAGAGAGAGAAATATAGACGATATGCTCCTTGGAGAGAGAGAGAGAGAGAGAGAGAGAGAGAGAGAGAGGGAGAGAGAGAGAGCTGAGAGGCTCCTTTGAGAGAGAGAGATGTAGAGATAAAGATTCTAGGCTCCTATGAGGGAAATAGAGATAGACAGAGATATGCTGGGCTCCTTTGAGTGAGAGAGAGAGTTTCTAAGCTTCTTAGAGAGCGACAGAGAAAGAGAGAGATGCTGGATTCCTTTGAGAGAGAGAGAGATAGGTAGATGCTTGTCTCCTCTGAGAGAGACAGAGGGAGAGAACTCTGTTGCTCCTTTCTGAGAGGGAGAGATACTAGGCTCCTTTGAGAGAGAAAGAGATATGCTAGGCTCCTTTCAGAGAAAGAGGAGAGCTAGAGAGACAGAGAGATGCTGGGTTCCTTTTAGAGAAAGAGAGACAGTGAGAGAGGGATCAGAAGCTCCTTTGAGAGAGAGAGAGGGAGAGAGAGAATATATGCTCCTAGGTGAGAGAGAGAGAGAGAGAGAGAGAGAGACAGATGCTTATCTCCTTTGAGAAAGAGAGAGATAGATGCTAGGCTACTTTGTCAGAGAGGGAGGGATGGTAGGCTCTTTGAGAGAGAGAGTAATGCTAGGATTTTAAGAGAGAGAGGGAGTGAGATGCTAGAATCCTTTGAGTGAGACAGAGAGATATATTCTAGGATTCTTTGAGAGAGAGAAAGAGACTGAGAGAGACAGAGATAGAGAGAGATGCTAGGCTCAATAGGACAGAGATAGGGAGGGAGGGAGAGAGATTCTAGGCTCCTTTGAGCGAAAGAGAGATATACAGAGACATGGAGATGCTAGGCTCCTTTGAGGTAGAGAGAGTCAGACAGAGAGAGAGAGGGATCCTTGGCTCTTTGAGAGAGAGCGTCAGGGAGAGAATATATGCTCCTTGGAGATAGAGAGGGAGAGATAGAGAGGGAGACAGAAATGCTTGTCTCCTTTGAGAGAGAGAGAGATAGCTGTGAGGCTCCTTTGTGAGAGAGGGAGATACTAGGCTCCTTTGAGAGAGAAAGAGATATGCTAGGGTCGTTTAAGAGAAAGAGTAGAGCGAGAGAGACAGAGAGATTCTTGGCTCCTTTGAGAGAAAGAGAGACAGAGAGAGAGGGATCCGAGGCTCCTTTGAGAGAGAGAGAGAGTATATATGCTCCTGGGAGAGAGAGAGAGAGACATAGACAGATGCTTGGCTCTTTTGAGGAAGAGAGAGACGCTTATCTCTTTGAGAGAAAGAGAGAGGGAGATGCTACGCTGCTTTGTCAGAGAGAGCGGGATGGTAGGCTCCTCTGAGAGTGGGAGTGAGTGATGCTAGGTATCTCAGAGAGAGAAAGAGAGAGATGCTAGAGTCCTTTGAGTGAGAGAGAAAGAGATATTCTAGGATTCTTTGAGAGAGATTAAGAGATAGAGAGACAGAGATAGAGAGAGATTCTAGACTCATTTGAGACAGAGAGAGGCAGTAAAAGAGAGATTCAAGGCTCCTTTGAGCGAAAGAGAGAGATACAGAGACAGGGAGAAGCTAGGCACCTTTGAGGGAGAGAAAGACAGAGAGAGAGGGATCCTAGGCTCTTTGAGAGAGAGAGAGATTGAGGGAGAGAATATATGTTCCTTGGAGAGAGAGAGGGAGAGAGAAAGCGATAGAAAGAGACAAAGAGAGAGAGAGAGAGAGTGAGAGGGAGAGAGAGAGATGCTTGTGTCCTTTTAGAGAGAGAGAGTGTTTGTAAACTACTTAGAGAGAGACAGGGAAAGAGAGAGATCTTCGATTGCTTTGAGAGAGAGAGAGATAGATGCTTGTCTCCTTTGAGAGAGACAGAGAGAGAGCTCTGAGGCTCCTTTCTGAAAGAGAGACTGTAGGCTCCTTTGAGAGATAAAGTGATATGCTAGGCACCTTTGAGAGAAAGAGGAGAGCTAGAGAGGCAGAGAGATGCTGCGTTCCTTTTAGAGAAAGAGAGACAGTGAGAGAGGGATCAGAGGCTCCTTTGAGAGAGAGAGAGGGAGAGAGAGAATATATGCTCCTAGGTGAGAAAGAGACCTATAGAGTGATATGCTTAGCTCCTTTGAGAAAGAGAGAGATGTAATCTCCTTTGAGCGAAAGAGAGAGAGAGAGATGCTAGGCTCCTTTGAGAGAGAAAGATATATGCTTGGCTCCTTTGAGAGAAAGAGGAGAGTTAGACAGAGAGATGCTGGGTTCCTTTTAGAGAAAGAGAGACAGTGAGAGAGGGATCAGAGGATTCTTTGAGAGAGAGAGGGAGAGAGAGAATATATGCTCCCAGGTCAGAGAGAGAGAGACATAGAGAGAGAGATGCTTAGCTCCTCTGAGAAAGAGAGAGATGGTAATCTCCTTTGAGAGAAAGAGAGAGATAGATGCTAGGCGACTTTGTCAGAGAGGGAGGGGTGGTAGGCTCTTTGAGAGCGAGAGTAAGTGATGCTAGGATTCTTAGAGAGGGAAAGAGAGAGATCCTGGAATCCTTTGAGTGAGACAGAGAGATATATTCTAGGATTCTTTCAGAGACAGAGAGAGTCTGAGAGAGACCGAGAGAGAGGGAGATGCTAGGCTCAAATGAGAGAGAGAGAGAGGGAGGAAGAGAGAGAGATTCTAGGCTCCTTTGAGCGAAAGAGAGATATACAGATAAATGGAGATGCTAGGCTCCTTTGAGGGAGAGAGAGTCAGACAGAGATAGAGAGCAATCCTAGGCTCTTTGAGAGAGAGAGATAGAGAGGGAGAGAACATATGATCCTTCTAGAGAGAGATTGAGGGAGAGAGAGAGAGAAAGAGAGAAAGAGAGAGAGACAGAGAGACAGCGACAAAGAGAGAGATGCTTGGGACGTTTTAGAGAGAGAGAGATCTGCTAAGCTTTTTGAGAGAAAGAGAAAGGAAGAGACAGAGAGAGATATGCTAGGCTCCTTGAGAGAGACTGAGGGAGAGAAAAGAGAGAGAGAGAGAGGCTAGGCTCCCGTGAACGAGAGAGTGAGAGAGATACATGCAAGGCTCCTTTGTGAGAGAGAGAGAGAGCGAGAGTGATTCTAGTATCCTTTGAGAAAGAGAGTGGGATTCTAGGCTCCTTTGTGAGAAAGTGGAGAGATGAAGCGACAGAGAGTTGCTATTCCCCTTTGAGAGAGAGAGAGATGCTAGACTTCTTAGACAGAGAGAGAGAAAAAGAGAGAGATGCTAGAATATTTGGAGAGAGAGAGAAATGCTATGCTCCTTTGAGAGAGAGAGAGAGAGGGAGAGAGGGAGAGGGAGAGAGCGAGTAAGAGAGAGATGCTGGGATCCTTTGATAGAAAGTGGAGAGATACAAAGAGAGATGTATGCTATTCTACTTTAAGAGAGAGAGGACAGAGAGAGAGGGATCATAGGCTCGTTTGAGAGAGAGAGAGAGAGAGAAATATAGACGATATGCTCCTTGGAGAGAGAGTGAGAGAGAGAGAAAGAGAGGGAGAGAGAGAGAGCAGCGAGGCTCTTTTGAGAGAGAGAGATGGAGAGATAAAGATTCTAGGCTCCTATGAGAGAAATAGAGATACATAGACAGACATATGCTGGGCTCCTTTGAGAGAGACTGAGGGAGAGAAGAGAGAGAGAGATGCTAGGCTCCTGTGAACAAGACAGTGAGAGAGATACATGCAAGGCTCCTTCGAGAGAGCGAGCGAGCGAGAGGGATTCTATTCTCCTTTGAGAAAGAGAGAGAGATTCTAGGCTCCTTTCAGAGAAAGTGCAGAGATAGAGAGACAGAGAGTTGCTATTCCCCTTTGAGAGAGAGAGATGCTAGACTTCTTAGACAGAGAGAGAGAAAAAGGGAGAGATGCTAGAATACTTGGAGAGAGAGATATATATGCTATGCTCCTTTGAGAGAGAGAAAGAGAGAGAGAGAGAGGGAGAGAGCGAGTGAGAGCAAGATACTGGGATCCTTTGATAGAAAGTGGAGAGATACAAAGAGAGATGTATGCTATTCAACTGTAAGAGAGAGAGGACAGAGAGAGAGGGATCATAGGCTAGATTGAGAGAGAGAGAGAAATATAGACGATATGCTCCTTGGAGAGAGAGTGAGAGAGAGAGAGAGGGAGAGAGAGAGAGCTGAGAGGCTCCTTTGAGAGAGAGAGATGTAGAGATAAAGATTCTAGGCTCCTATGAGGGAAATAGAGATAGACAGAGATATGCTGGGCTCCTTTGAGTGAGAGAGAGAGTTTCTAAGCTTCTTAGAGAGCGACAGAGAAAGAGAGAGATGCTAGATTCCTTTGAGAGAGAGAGAGATAGATAGATGCTTGTCTCCTCTGAGAGAGACAGAGGGAGAGAACTCTGTTGCTCCATTCTGAGAGGGAGAGATACTAGGCTCCTTTGAGAGAGAAAGAGATATGCTAGGCTCCTTTCAGAGAAAGAGGAGAGCTAGAGAGACAGAGAGATGCTGGGTTCCTTTTAGAGAAAGAGAGACAGTGAGAGAGGGATCCGAGGCTCCTTTGAGAGAGAGAGAGAGTATATATGCTCCTGGGAGAGAGAGAGAGAGACATAGACAGATGCTTGGCTCTTTTGAGGAAGAGAGAGACGCTTATCTCTTTGAGAGAAAGAGAGAGGGAGATGCTACGCTACTTTGCCAGAGAGAGCGGGATGGTAGGCTCCTCTGAGAGTGGGAGTGAGTGATGCTAGGTATCTCAGAGAGAGAAAGAGAGAGATGCTAGAGTCCTTTGAGTGAGAGAGAAAGAGATATTCTAGGATTCTTTGAGAGAGATTAAGAGATAGAGAGACAGAGATAGAGAGAGATTCTAGACTCATTTGAGACAGAGAGAGGCAGTAAAAGAGAGATTCAAGGCTCCTTTGAGCGAAAGAGAGAGATACAGAGACAGGGAGAAGCTAGGCACCTTTGAGGGAGAGAAAGACAGAGAGAGAGGGATCCTAGGCTCTTTGAGAGAGAGAGAGATTGAGGGAGAGAATATATGTTCCTTGGAGAGAGAGAGGGAGAGAGAAAGCGATAGAAAGAGACAAAGAGAGAGAGAGAGAGAGTGAGAGGGAGAGAGAGAGATGCTTGTGTCCTTTTAGAGAGAGAGAGTGTTTGTAAACTACTTAGAGAGAGACAGGGAAAGAGAGAGATCTTCGATTGCTTTGAGAGAGAGAGAGATAGATGCTTGTCTCCTTTGAGAGAGACAGAGAGAGAGCTCTGAGGCTCCTTTCTGAAAGAGAGACTGTAGGCTCCTTTGAGAGATAAAGTGATATGCTAGGCACCTTTGAGAGAAAGAGGAGAGCTAGAGAGGCAGAGAGATGCTGCGTTCCTTTTAGAGAAAGAGAGACAGTGAGAGAGGGATCAGAGGCTCCTTTGAGAGAGAGAGAGGGAGAGAGAGAATATATGCTCCTAGGTGAGAAAGAGACCTATAGAGTGATATGCTTAGCTCCTTTGAGAAAGAGAGAGATGTAATCTCCTTTGAGCGAAAGAGAGAGAGAGAGATGCTAGGCTCCTTTGAGAGAGAAAGATATATGCTTGGCTCCTTTGAGAGAAAGAGGAGAGTTAGACAGAGAGATGCTGGGTTCCTTTTAGAGAAAGAGAGACAGTGAGAGAGGGATCAGAGGATTCTTTGAGAGAGAGAGGGAGAGAGAGAATATATGCTCCCAGGTCAGAGAGAGAGAGACATAGAGAGAGAGATGCTTAGCTCCTCTGAGAAAGAGAGAGATGGTAATCTCCTTTGAGAGAAAGAGAGAGATAGATGCTAGGCGACTTTGTCAGAGAGGGAGGGGTGGTAGGCTCTTTGAGAGCGAGAGTAAGTGATGCTAGGATTCTTAGAGAGGGAAAGAGAGAGATCCTGGAATCCTTTGAGTGAGACAGAGAGATATATTCTAGGATTCTTTCAGAGACAGAGAGAGTCTGAGAGAGACCGAGAGAGAGGGAGATGCTAGGCTCAAATGAGAGAGAGAGAGAGGGAGGAAGAGAGAGAGATTCTAGGCTCCTTTGAGCGAAAGAGAGATATACAGATAAATGGAGATGCTAGGCTCCTTTGAGGGAGAGAGAGTCAGACAGAGATAGAGAGCAATCCTAGGCTCTTTGAGAGAGAGAGATAGAGAGGGAGAGAACATATGCTCCTTCTAGAGAGAGATTGAGGGAGAGAGAGAGAGAAAGAGAGAAAGAGAGAGAGACAGAGAGACAGCGACAAAGAGAGAGATGCTTGGGACGTTTTAGAGAGAGAGAGAGATCTGCTAAGCTTTTTGAGAGAAAGAGAAAGGAAGAGACAGAGAGAGATATGCTAGGCTCCTTGAGAGAGACTGAGGGAGAGAAAAGAGAGAGAGAGAGAGGCTAGGCTCCCGTGAACGAGAGAGTGAGAGAGATACATGCAAGGCTCCTTTGTGAGAGAGAGAGAGAGCGAGAGTGATTCTAGTATCCTTTGAGAAAGAGAGTGGGATTCTAGGCTCCTTTGTGAGAAAGTGGAGAGATGAAGCGACAGAGAGTTGCTATTCCCCTTTGAGAGAGAGAGAGATGCTAGACTTCTTAGACAGAGAGAGAGAAAAAGAGAGAGATGCTAGAATATTTGGAGAGAGAGAGAAATGCTATGCTCCTTTGAGAGAGAGAGAGAGAGGGAGAGAGGGAGAGGGAGAGAGCGAGTAAGAGAGAGATGCAGGGATCCTTTGATAGAAAGTGGAGAGATACAAAGAGAGATGTATGCTATTCTACTTTAAGAGAGAGAGGACAGAGAGAGAGGGATCATAGGCTCGTTTGAGAGAGAGAGAGAGAGAGAGAAATATAGACGATATGCTCCTTGGAGAGAGAGTGAGAGAGAGAGAAAGAGAGGGAGAGAGAGAGAGCAGCGAGGCTCTTTTGAGAGAGAGAGATGGAGAGATAAAGATTCTAGGCTCCTATGAGAGAAATAGAGATACATAGACAGACATATGCTGGGCTCCTTTGAGAGAGACTGAGGGAGAGAAGAGAGAGAGAGATGCTAGGCTCCTGTGAACAAGACAGTGAGAGAGATACATGCAAGGCTCCTTCGAGAGAGCGAGCGAGCGAGAGGGATTCTATTCTCCTTTGAGAAAGAGAGAGAGATTCTAGGCTCCTTTCAGAGAAAGTGCAGAGATAGAGAGACAGAGAGTTGCTATTCCCCTTTGAGAGAGAGAGATGCTAGACTTCTTAGACAGAGAGAGAGAAAAAGGGAGAGATGCTAGAATACTTGGAGAGAGAGATATATATGCTATGCTCCTTTGAGAGAGAGAAAGAGAGAGAGAGAGGGAGAGAGCGAGTGAGAGCAAGATACTGGGATCCTTTGATAGAAAGTGGAGAGATACAAAGAGAGATGTATGCTATTCAACTGTAAGAGAGAGAGGACAGAGAGAGAGGGATCATAGGCTAGATTGAGAGAGAGAGAGAAATATAGACGATATGCTCCTTGGAGAGAGAGAGAGAGAGAGAGAGAGAGAGAGAGGGAGAGAGAGAGAGCTGAGAGGCTCCTTTGAGAGAGAGAGATGTAGAGATAAAGATTCTAGGCTCCTATGAGGGAAATAGAGATAGACAGAGATATGCTGGGCTCCTTTGAGTGAGAGAGAGAGTTTCTAAGCTTCTTAGAGAGCGACAGAGAAAGAGAGAGATGCTGGATTCCTTTGAGAGAGAGAGAGATAGGTAGATGCTTGTATCCTCTGAGAGAGACAGAGGGAGAGAACTCTGTTGCTCCTTTCTGAGAGGGAGAGATACTAGGCTCCTTTGAGAGAGAAAGAGATATGCTAGGCTCCTTTCAGAGAAAGAGGAGAGCTAGAGAGACAGAGAGATGCTGGGTTCCTTTTAGAGAAAGAGAGACAGTGAGAGAGGGATCAGAAGCTCCTTTGAGAGAGAGAGAGGGAGAGAGAGAATATATGCTCCTAGGTGAGAGAGAGAGAGAGAGAGAGAGAGAGAGACAGATGCTTATCTCCTTTGAGAAAGAGAGAGATAGATGCTAGGCTACTTTGTCAGAGAGGGAGGGATGGTAGGCTCTTTGAGAGAGAGAGTAATGCTAGGATTTTAAGAGAGAGAGGGAGTGAGATGCTAGAATCCTTTGAGTGAGACAGAGAGATATATTCTAGGATTCTTTGAGAGAGAGAAAGAGACTGAGAGAGACAGAGATAGAGAGAGATGCTAGGCTCAATAGGACAGAGATAGGGAGGGAGGGAGAGAGATTCTAGGCTCCTTTGAGCGAAAGAGAGATATACAGAGACATGGAGATGCTAGGCTCCTTTGAGGTAGAGAGAGTCAGACAGAGAGAGAGAGGGATCCTTGGCTCTTTGAGAGAGAGCGTCAGGGAGAGAATATATGCTCCTTGGAGATAGAGAGGGAGAGATAGAGAGGGAGACAGAAATGCTTGTCTCCTTTGAGAGAGAGAGAGATAGCTGTGAGGCTCCTTTGTGAGAGAGGGAGATACTAGGCTCCTTTGAGAGAGAAAGAGATATGCTAGGGTCGTTTAAGAGAAAGAGTAGAGCGAGAGAGACAGAGAGATTCTTGGCTCCTTTGAGAGAAAGAGAGACAGAGAGAGAGGGATCCGAGGCTCCTTTGAGAGAGAGAGAGAGTATATATGCTCCTGGGAGAGAGAGAGAGAGACATAGACAGATGCTTGGCTCTTTTGAGGAAGAGAGAGACGCTTATCTCTTTGAGAGAAAGAGAGAGGGAGATGCTACGCTGCTTTGTCAGAGAGAGCGGGATGGTAGGCTCCTCTGAGAGTGGGAGTGAGTGATGCTAGGTATCTCAGAGAGAGAAAGAGAGAGATGCTAGAGTCCTTTGAGTGAGAGAGAAAGAGATATTCTAGGATTCTTTGAGAGAGATTAAGAGATAGAGAGACAGAGATAGAGAGAGATTCTAGACTCATTTGAGACAGAGAGAGGCAGTAAAAGAGAGATTCAAGGCTCCTTTGAGCGAAAGAGAGAGATACAGAGACAGGGAGAAGCTAGGCACCTTTGAGGGAGAGAAAGACAGAGAGAGAGGGATCCTAGGCTCTTTGAGAGAGAGAGAGATTGAGGGAGAGAATATATGTTCCTTGGAGAGAGAGAGGGAGAGAGAAAGCGATAGAAAGAGACAAAGAGAGAGAGAGAGAGAGTGAGAGGGAGAGAGAGAGATGCTTGTGTCCTTTTAGAGAGAGAGAGTGTTTGTAAACTACTTAGAGAGAGACAGGGAAAGAGAGAGATCTTCGATTGCTTTGAGAGAGAGAGAGATAGATGCTTGTCTCCTTTGAGAGAGACAGAGAGAGAGCTCTGAGGCTCCTTTCTGAAAGAGAGACTGTAGGCTCCTTTGAGAGATAAAGTGATATGCTAGGCACCTTTGAGAGAAAGAGGAGAGCTAGAGAGGCAGAGAGATGCTGCGTTCCTTTTAGAGAAAGAGAGACAGTGAGAGAGGGATCAGAGGCTCCTTTGAGAGAGAGAGAGGGAGAGAGAGAATATATGCTCCTAGGTGAGAAAGAGACCTATAGAGTGATATGCTTAGCTCCTTTGAGAAAGAGAGAGATGTAATCTCCTTTGAGCGAAAGAGAGAGAGAGAGATGCTAGGCTCCTTTGAGAGAGAAAGATATATGCTTGGCTCCTTTGAGAGAAAGAGGAGAGTTAGACAGAGAGATGCTGGGTTCCTTTTAGAGAAAGAGAGACAGTGAGAGAGGGATCAGAGGATTCTTTGAGAGAGAGAGGGAGAGAGAGAATATATGCTCCCAGGTCAGAGAGAGAGAGACATAGAGAGAGAGATGCTTAGCTCCTCTGAGAAAGAGAGAGATGGTAATCTCCTTTGAGAGAAAGAGAGAGATAGATGCTAGGCGACTTTGTCAGAGAGGGAGGGGTGGTAGGCTCTTTGAGAGCGAGAGTAAGTGATGCTAGGATTCTTAGAGAGGGAAAGAGAGAGATCCTGGAATCCTTTGAGTGAGACAGAGAGATATATTCTAGGATTCTTTCAGAGACAGAGAGAGTCTGAGAGAGACCGAGAGAGAGGGAGATGCTAGGCTCAAATGAGAGAGAGAGAGAGGGAGGAAGAGAGAGAGATTCTAGGCTCCTTTGAGCGAAAGAGAGATATACAGATAAATGGAGATGCTAGGCTCCTTTGAGGGAGAGAGAGTCAGACAGAGATAGAGAGCAATCCTAGGCTCTTTGAGAGAGAGAGATAGAGAGGGAGAGAACATATGATCCTTCTAGAGAGAGATTGAGGGAGAGAGAGAGAGAAAGAGAGAAAGAGAGAGAGACAGAGAGACAGCGACAAAGAGAGAGATGCTTGGGACGTTTTAGAGAGAGAGAGATCTGCTAAGCTTTTTGAGAGAAAGAGAAAGGAAGAGACAGAGAGAGATATGCTAGGCTCCTTGAGAGAGACTGAGGGAGAGAAAAGAGAGAGAGAGAGAGGCTAGGCTCCCGTGAACGAGAGAGTGAGAGAGATACATGCAAGGCTCCTTTGTGAGAGAGAGAGAGAGCGAGAGTGATTCTAGTATCCTTTGAGAAAGAGAGTGGGATTCTAGGCTCCTTTGTGAGAAAGTGGAGAGATGAAGCGACAGAGAGTTGCTATTCCCCTTTGAGAGAGAGAGAGATGCTAGACTTCTTAGACAGAGAGAGAGAAAAAGAGAGAGATGCTAGAATATTTGGAGAGAGAGAGAAATGCTATGCTCCATTGAGAGAGAGAGAGAGAGGGAGAGAGGGAGAGGGAGAGAGCGAGTAAGAGAGAGATGCTGGGATCCTTTGATAGAAAGTGGAGAGATACAAAGAGAGATGTATGCTATTCTACTTTAAGAGAGAGAGGACAGAGAGAGAGGGATCATAGGCTCGTTTGAGAGAGAGAGAGAGAGAGAAATATAGACGATATGCTCCTTGGAGAGAGAGTGAGAGAGAGAGAAAGAGAGGGAGAGAGAGAGAGCAGCGAGGCTCTTTTGAGAGAGAGAGATGGAGAGATAAAGATTCTAGGCTCCTATGAGAGAAATAGAGATACATAGACAGACATATGCTGGGCTCCTTTGAGAGAGACTGAGGGAGAGAAGAGAGAGAGAGATGCTAGGCTCCTGTGAACAAGACAGTGAGAGAGATACATGCAAGGCTCCTTCGAGAGAGCGAGCGAGCGAGAGGGATTCTATTCTCCTTTGAGAAAGAGAGAGAGATTCTAGGCTCCTTTCAGAGAAAGTGCAGAGATAGAGAGACAGAGAGTTGCTATTCCCCTTTGAGAGAGAGAGATGCTAGACTTCTTAGACAGAGAGAGAGAAAAAGGGAGAGATGCTAGAATACTTGGAGAGAGAGATATATATGCTATGCTCCTTTGAGAGAGAGAAAGAGAGAGAGAGAGAGGGAGAGAGCGAGTGAGAGCAAGATACTGGGATCCTTTGATAGAAAGTGGAGAGATACAAAGAGAGATGTATGCTATTCAACTGTAAGAGAGAGAGGACAGAGAGAGAGGGATCATAGGCTAGATTGAGAGAGAGAGAGAAATATAGACGATATGCTCCTTGGAGAGAGAGTGAGAGAGAGAGAGAGGGAGAGAGAGAGAGCTGAGAGGCTCCTTTGAGAGAGAGAGATGTAGAGATAAAGATTCTAGGCTCCTATGAGGGAAATAGAGATAGACAGAGATATGCTGGGCTCCTTTGAGTGAGAGAGAGAGTTTCTAAGCTTCTTAGAGAGCGACAGAGAAAGAGAGAGATGCTAGATTCCTTTGAGAGAGAGAGAGATAGATAGATGCTTGTCTCCTCTGAGAGAGACAGAGGGAGAGAACTCTGTTGCTCCTTTCTGAGAGGGAGAGATACTAGGCTCCTTTGAGAGAGAAAGAGATATGCTAGGCTCCTTTCAGAGAAAGAGGAGAGCTAGAGAGACAGAGAGATGCTGGGTTCCTTTTAGAGAAAGAGAGACAGTGAGAGAGGGATCAGAAGCTCCTTTGAGAGAGAGAGAGGGAGAGAGAGAATATATGCTCCTAGGTGAGAGAGAGAGAGAGAGAGAGAGAGAGAGAGACAGATGCTTATCTCCTTTGAGAAAGAGAGAGATGGTAATCGCCTTTGAGAGAAAGAGAGAGATAGATGCTAGGCTACTTTGTCAGAGAGGGAGGGATGGTAGGCTCTTTGAGAGAGAGAGTAATGCTAGGATTTTAAGAGAGAGAGGGAGTGAGATGCTAGAATCCTTTGAGTGAGACAGAGAGATATATTCTAGGATTCTTTGAGAGAGAGAAAGAGACTGAGAGAGACAGAGATAGAGAGAGATGCTAGGCTCAATAGGACAGAGATAGGGAGGGAGAGAGAGAGATTCTAGGCTCCTTTGAGCGAAAGAGAGATATACAGAGACATGGAGATGCTAGGCTCCTTTGAGGTAGAGAGAGTCAGACAGAGAGAGAGAGGGATCCTTGGCTCTTTGAGAGAGAGCGTCAGGGAGAGAATATATGCTCCTTGGAGATAGAGAGGGAGAGATAGAGAGGGAGACAGAAATGCTTGTCTCCTTTGAGAGAGAGAGAGATAGCTGTGAGGCTCCTTTGTGAGAGAGGGAGATACTAGGCTCCTTTGAGAGAGAAAGAGATATGCTAGGGTCGTTTAAGAGAAAGAGTAGAGCGAGAGAGACAGAGAGATTCTTGGCTCCTTTGAGAGAAAGAGAGACAGAGAGAGAGGGATCCGAGGCTCCTTTGAGAGAGAGAGAGAGTATATATGCTCCTGGGAGAGAGAGAGGGAGACATAGACAGATGCTTGGCTCTTTTGAGGAAGAGAGAGACGCTTATCTCTTTGAGAGAAAGAGAGAGGGAGATGCTACGCTACTTTGTCAGAGAGAGCGGGATGGTAGGCTCCTCTGAGAGTGGGAGTGAGTGATGCTAGGTATCTCAGAGAGAGAAAGAGAGAGATGCTAGAGTCCTTTGAGTGAGAGAGAAAGAGATATTCTAGGATTCTTTGAGAGAGATTAAGAGATAGAGAGACAGAGATAGAGAGAGATTCTAGACTCATTTGAGACAGAGAGAGGCAGTAAAAGAGAGATTCAAGGCTCCTTTGAGCGAAAGAGAGAGATACAGAGACAGGGAGAAGCTAGGCACCTTTGAGGGAGAGAAAGACAGAGAGAGAGGGATCCTAGGCTCTTTGAGAGAGAGAGAGATTGAGGGAGAGAATATATGTTCCTTGGAGAGAGAGAGGGAGAGAGAAAGCGATAGAAAGAGACAAAGAGAGAGAGAGAGAGAGTGAGAGGGAGAGAGAGAGATGCTTGTGTCCTTTTAGAGAGAGAGAGTGTTTGTAAACTACTTAGAGAGAGACAGGGAAAGAGAGAGATCTTCGATTGCTTTGAGAGAGAGAGAGATAGATGCTTGTCTCCTTTGAGAGAGACAGAGAGAGAGCTCTGAGGCTCCTTTCTGAAAGAGAGACTGTAGGCTCCTTTGAGAGATAAAGTGATATGCTAGGCACCTTTGAGAGAAAGAGGAGAGCTAGAGAGGCAGAGAGATGCTGCGTTCCTTTTAGAGAAAGAGAGACAGTGAGAGAGGGATCAGAGGCTCCTTTGAGAGAGAGAGAGGGAGAGAGAGAATATATGCTCCTAGGTGAGAAAGAGACCTATAGAGTGATATGCTTAGCTCCTTTGAGAAAGAGAGAGATGTAATCTCCTTTGAGCGAAAGAGAGAGAGAGAGATGCTAGGCTCCTTTGAGAGAGAAAGATATATGCTTGGCTCCTTTGAGAGAAAGAGGAGAGTTAGACAGAGAGATGCTGGGTTCCTTTTAGAGAAAGAGAGACAGTGAGAGAGGGATCAGAGGATTCTTTGAGAGAGAGAGGGAGAGAGAGAATATATGCTCCCAGGTCAGAGAGAGAGAGACATAGAGAGAGAGATGCTTAGCTCCTCTGAGAAAGAGAGAGATGGTAATCTCCTTTGAGAGAAAGAGAGAGATAGATGCTAGGCGACTTTGTCAGAGAGGGAGGGGTGGTAGGCTCTTTGAGAGCGAGAGTAAGTGATGCTAGGATTCTTAGAGAGGGAAAGAGAGAGATCCTGGAATCCTTTGAGTGAGACAGAGAGATATATTCTAGGATTCTTTCAGAGACAGAGAGAGTCTGAGAGAGACCGAGAGAGAGGGAGATGCTAGGCTCAAATGAGAAAGAGAGAGAGGGAGGAAGAGAGAGAGATTCTAGGCTCCTTTGAGCGAAAGAGAGATATACAGATAAATGGAGATGCTAGGCTCCTTTGAGGGAGAGAGAGTCAGACAGAGATAGAGAGCAATCCTAGGCTCTTTGAGAGAGAGAGATAGAGAGGGAGAGAACATATGCTCCTTCTAGAGAGAGATTGAGGGAGAGAGAGAGAGAAAGAGAGAAAGAGAGAGAGACAGAGAGACAGCGACAAAGAGAGAGATGCTTGGGACGTTTTAGAGAGAGAGAGATCTGCTAAGCTTTTTGAGAGAAAGAGAAAGGAAGAGACAGAGAGAGATATGCTAGGCTCCTTGAGAGAGACTGAGGGAGAGAAAAGAGAGAGAGAGAGAGGCTAGGCTCCCGTGAACGAGAGAGTGAGAGAGATACATGCAAGGCTCCTTTGTGAGAGAGAGAGAGAGCGAGAGTGATTCTAGTATCCTTTGAGAAAGAGAGTGGGATTCTAGGCTCCTTTGTGAGAAAGTGGAGAGATGAAGCGACAGAGAGTTGCTATTCCCCTTTGAGAGAGAGAGAGATGCTAGACTTCTTAGACAGAGAGAGAGAAAAAGAGAGAGATGCTAGAATATTTGGAGAGAGAGAGAAATGCTATGCTCCTTTGAGAGAGAGAGAGAGAGGGAGAGAGGGAGAGGGAGAGAGCGAGTAAGAGAGAGATGCAGGGATCCTTTGATAGAAAGTGGAGAGATACAAAGAGAGATGTATGCTATTCTACTTTAAGAGAGAGAGGACAGAGAGAGAGGGATCATAGGCTCGTTTGAGAGAGAGAGAGAGAGAGAAATATAGACGATATGCTCCTTGGAGAGAGAGTGAGAGAGAGAGAAAGAGAGGGAGAGAGAGAGAGCAGCGAGGCTCTTTTGAGAGAGAGAGATGGAGAGATAAAGATTCTAGGCTCCTATGAGAGAAATAGAGATACATAGACAGACATATGCTGGGCTCCTTTGAGAGAGACTGAGGGAGAGAAGAGAGAGAGAGATGCTAGGCTCCTGTGAACAAGACAGTGAGAGAGATACATGCAAGGCTCCTTCGAGAGAGCGAGCGAGCGAGAGGGATTCTATTCTCCTTTGAGAAAGAGAGAGAGATTCTAGGCTCCTTTCAGAGAAAGTGCAGATATAGAGAGACAGAGAGTTGCTATTCCCCTTTGAGAGAGAGAGATGCTAGACTTCTTAGACAGAGAGAGAGAAAAAGGGAGAGATGCTAGAATACTTGGAGAGAGAGATATATATGCTATGCTCCTTTGAGAGAGAGAAAGAGAGAGAGAGAGGGAGAGAGCGAGTGAGAGCAAGATACTGGGATCCTTTGATAGAAAGTGGAGAGATACAAAGAGAGATGTATGCTATTCAACTGTAAGAGAGAGAGGACAGAGAGAGAGGGATCATAGGCTAGATTGAGAGAGAGAGAGAAATATAGACGATATGCTCCTTGGAGAGAGAGAGAGAGAGAGAGAGAGAGGGAGAGAGAGAGAGCTGAGAGGCTCCTTTGAGAGAGAGAGATGTAGAGATAAAGATTCTAGGCTCCTATGAGGGAAATAGAGATAGACAGAGATATGCTGGGCTCCTTTGAGTGAGAGAGAGAGTTTCTAAGCTTCTTAGAGAGCGACAGAGAAAGAGAGAGATGCTGGATTCCTTTGAGAGAGAGAGAGATAGGTAGATGCTTGTCTCCTCTGAGAGAGACAGAGGGAGAGAACTCTGTTGCTCCTTTCTGAGAGGGAGAGATACTAGGCTCCTTTGAGAGAGAAAGAGATATGCTAGGCTCCTTTCAGAGAAAGAGGAGAGCTAGAGAGACAGAGAGATGCTGGGTTCCTTTTAGAGAAAGAGAGACAGTGAGAGAGGGATCAGAAGCTCCTTTGAGAGAGAGAGAGGGAGAGAGAGAATATATGCTCCTAGGTGAGAGAGAGAGAGAGAGAGAGAGAGAGACAGATGCTTATCTCCTTTGAGAAAGAGAGAGATGGTAATCGCCTTTGAGAGAAAGAGAGAGATAGATGCTAGGCTACTTTGTCAGAGAGGGAGGGATGGTAGGCTCTTTGAGAGAGAGAGTAATGCTAGGATTTTAAGAGAGAGAGGGAGTGAGATGCTAGAATCCTTTGAGTGAGACAGAGAGATATATTCTAGGATTCTTTGAGAGAGAGAAAGAGACTGAGAGAGACAGAGATAGAGAGAGATGCTAGGCTCAATAGGACAGAGATAGGGAGGGAGGGAGAGAGATTCTAGGCTCCTTTGAGCGAAAGAGAGATATACAGAGACATGGAGATGCTAGGCTCCTTTGAGGTAGAGAGAGTCAGACAGAGAGAGAGAGGGATCCTTGGCTCTTTGAGAGAGAGCGTCAGGGAGAGAATATATGCTCCTTGGAGATAGAGAGGGAGAGATAGAGAGGGAGACAGAAATGCTTGTCTCCTTTGAGAGAGAGAGAGATAGCTGTGAGGCTCCTTTGTGAGAGAGGGAGATACTAGGCTCCTTTGAGAGAGAAAGAGATATGCTAGGGTCGTTTAAGAGAAAGAGTAGAGCGAGAGAGACAGAGAGATTCTTGGCTCCTTTGAGAGAAAGAGAGACAGAGAGAGAGGGATCCGAGGCTCCTTTGAGAGAGAGAGAGAGTATATATGCTCCTGGGAGAGAGAGAGAGAGACATAGACAGATGCTTGGCTCTTTTGAGGAAGAGAGAGACGCTTATCTCTTTGAGAGAAAGAGAGAGGGAGATGCTACGCTACTTTGTCAGAGAGAGCGGGATGGTAGGCTCCTCTGAGAGTGGGAGTGAGTGATGCTAGGTATCTCAGAGAGAGAAAGAGAGAGATGCTAGAGTCCTTTGAGTGAGAGAGAAAGAGATATTCTAGGATTCTTTGAGAGAGATTAAGAGATAGAGAGACAGAGATAGAGAGAGATTCTAGACTCATTTGAGACAGAGAGAGGCAGTAAAAGAGAGATTCAAGGCTCCTTTGAGCGAAAGAGAGAGATACAGAGACAGGGAGAAGCTAGGCACCTTTGAGGGAGAGAAAGACAGAGAGAGAGGGATCCTAGGCTCTTTGAGAGAGAGAGAGATTGAGCGAGAGAATATATGTTCCTTGGAGAGAGGGAGGGAGAGAGAAAGCGATAGAAAGAGACAAAGAGAGAGAGAGAGAGAGTGAGAGGGAGAGAGAGAGATGCTTGTGTCCTTTTAGAGAGAGAGAGTGTTTGTAAACTACTTAGAGAGAGACAGGGAAAGAGAGAGATCTTCGATTGCTTTGAGAGAGAGAGAAATAGATGCTTGTCTCCTTTGAGAGAGACAGAGAGAGAGCTCTGAGGCTCCTTTCTGAAAGAGAGACTGTAGGCTCCTTTGAGAGATAAAGTGATATGCTAGGCACCTTTGAGGGAAAGAGGAGAGCTAGAGAGGCAGAGAGATGCTGCGTTCCTTTTAGAGAAAGAGAGACAGTGAGAGAGGGATCAGAGGCTCCTTTGAGAGAGAGAGAGGGAGAGAGAGAATATATGCTCCTAGGTGAGAAAGAGACCTATAGAGTGATATGCTTAGCTCCTTTGAGAAAGAGAGAGATGTAATCTCCTTTGAGCGAAAGAGAGAGAGAGAGATGCTAGGCTCCTTTGAGAGAGAAAGATATATGCTTGGCTCCTTTGAGAGAAAGAGGAGAGTTAGACAGAGAGATGCTGGGTTCCTTTTAGAGAAAGAGAGACAGTGAGAGAGGGATCAGAGGATTCTTTGAGAGAGAGAGGGAGAGAGAGAATATATGCTCCCAGGTCAGAGAGAGAGAGACATAGAGAGAGAGATGCTTAGCTCCTCTGAGAAAGAGAGAGATGGTAATCTCCTTTGAGAGAAAGAGAGAGATAGATGCTAGGCGACTTTGTCAGAGAGGGAGGGGTGGTAGGCTCTTTGAGAGCGAGAGTAAGTGATGCTAGGATTCTTAGAGAGGGAAAGAGAGAGATCCTGGAATCCTTTGAGTGAGACAGAGAGATATATTCTAGGATTCTTTCAGAGACAGAGAGAGTCTGAGAGAGACCGAGAGAGAGGGAGATGCTAGGCTCAAATGAGAAAGAGAGAGAGGGAGGAAGAGAGAGAGATTCTAGGCTCCTTTGAGCGAAAGAGAGATATACAGATAAATGGAGATGCTAGGCTCCTTTGAGGGAGAGAGAGTCAGACAGAGATAGAGAGCAATCCTAGGCTCTTTGAGAGAGAGAGATAGAGAGGGAGAGAACATATGCTCCTTCTAGAGAGAGATTGAGGGAGAGAGAGAGAGAAAGAGAGAAAGAGAGAGAGACAGAGAGACAGCGACAAAGAGAGAGATGCTTGGGACGTTTTAGAGAGAGAGAGATCTGCTAAGCTTTTTGAGAGAAAGAGAAAGGAAGAGACAGAGAGAGATATGCTAGGCTCCTTGAGAGAGACTGAGGGAGAGAAAAGAGAGAGAGAGAGAGGCTAGGCTCCCGTGAACGAGAGAGTGAGAGAGATACATGCAAGGCTCCTTTGTGAGAGAGAGAGAGAGCGAGAGTGATTCTAGTATCCTTTGAGAAAGAGAGTGGGATTCTAGGCTCCTTTGTGAGAAAGTGGAGAGATGAAGCGACAGAGAGTTGCTATTCCCCTTTGAGAGAGAGAGAGATGCTAGACTTCTTAGACAGAGAGAGAGAAAAAGAGAGAGATGCTAGAATATTTGGAGAGAGAGAGAAATGCTATGCTCCTTTGAGAGAGAGAGAGAGAGGGAGAGAGGGAGAGGGAGAGAGCGAGTAAGAGAGAGATGCAGGGATCCTTTGATAGAAAGTGGAGAGATACAAAGAGAGATGTATGCTATTCTACTTTAAGAGAGAGAGGACAGAGAGAGAGGGATCATAGGCTCGTTTGAGAGAGAGAGAGAGAGAGAAATATAGACGATATGCTCCTTGGAGAGAGAGTGAGAGAGAGAGAAAGAGAGGGAGAGAGAGAGAGCAGCGAGGCTCTTTTGAGAGAGAGAGATGGAGAGATAATGATTCTAGGCTCCTATGAGAGAAATAGAGATACATAGACAGACATATGCTGGGCTCCTTTGAGAGAGACTGAGGGAGAGAAGAGAGAGAGAGATGCTAGGCTCCTGTGAACAAGACAGTGAGAGAGATACATGCAAGGCTCCTTCGAGAGAGCGAGCGAGCGAGAGGGATTCTATTCTCCTTTGAGAAAGAGAGAGAGATTCTAGGCTCCTTTCAGAGAAAGTGCAGAGATAGAGAGACAGAGAGTTGCTATTCCCCTTTGAGAGAGAGAGATGCTAGACTTCTTAGACAGAGAGAGAGAAAAAGGGAGAGATGCTAGAATACTTGGAGAGAGAGATATATATGCTATGCTCCTTTGAGAGAGAGAAAGAGAGAGAGAGAGGGAGAGAGCGAGTGAGAGCAAGATACTGGGATCCTTTGATAGAAAGTGGAGAGATACAAAGAGAGATGTATGCTATTCAACTGTAAGAGCGAGAGGACAGAGAGAGAGGGATCATAGGCTAGATTGAGAGAGAGAGAGAAATATAGACGATATGCTCCTTGGAGAGAGAGTGAGAGAGAGAGAGAGAGAGGGAGAGAGAGAGAGCTGAGAGGCTCCTTTGAGAGAGAGAGATGTAGAGATAAAGATTCTAGGCTCCTATGAGGGAAATAGAGATAGACAGAGATATGCTGGGCTCCTTTGAGTGAGAGAGAGAGTTTCTAAGCTTCTTAGAGAGCGACAGAGAAAGAGAGAGATGCTGGATTCCTTTGAGAGAGAGAGAGATAGGTAGATGCTTGTCTCCTCTGAGAGAGACAGAGGGAGAGAACTCTGTTGCTCCTTTCTGAGAGGGAGAGATACTAGGCTCCTTTGAGAGAGAAAGAGATATGCTAGGCTCCTTTCAGAGAAAGAGGAGAGCTAGAGAGACAGAGAGATGCTGGGTTCCTTTTAGAGAAAGAGAGACAGTGAGAGAGGGATCAGAAGCTCCTTTGAGAGAGAGAGAGGGAGAGAGAGAATATATGCTCCTAGGTGAGAGAGAGAGAGAGAGAGAGAGAGAGAGAGACAGATGCTTATCTCCTTTGAGAAAGAGAGAGATGGTAATCGCCTTTGAGAGAAAGAGAGAGATAGATGCTAGGCTACTTTGTCAGAGAGGGAGGGATGGTAGGCTCTTTGAGAGAGAGAGTAATGCTAGGATTTTAAGAGAGAGAGGGTGTGAGATGCTAGAATCCTTTGAGTGAGACAGAGAGATATATTCTAGGATTCTTTGAGAGAGAGAAAGAGACTGAGAGAGACAGAGATAGAGAGAGATGCTAGGCTCAATAGGACAGAGATAGGGAGGGAGAGAGAGAGATTCTAGGCTCCTTTGAGCGAAAGAGAGATATACAGAGACATGGAGATGCTAGGCTCCTTTGAGGTAGAGAGAGTCAGACAGAGAGAGAGAGGGATCCTTGGCTCTTTGAGAGAGAGCGTCAGGGAGAGAATATATGCTCCTTGGAGATAGAGAGGGAGAGATAGAGAGGGAGACAGAAATGCTTGTCTCCTTTGAGAGAGAGAGAGATAGCTGTGAGGCTCCTTTGTGAGAGAGGGAGATACTAGGCTCCTTTGAGAGAGAAAGAGATATGCTAGGGTCGTTTAAGAGAAAGAGTAGAGCGAGAGAGACAGAGAGATTCTTGGCTCCTTTGAGAGAAAGAGAGACAGAGAGAGAGGGATCCGAGGCTCCTTTGAGAGAGAGAGAGAGTATATATGCTCCTGGGAGAGAGAGAGAGAGACATAGACAGATGCTTGGCTCTTTTGAGGAAGAGAGAGACGCTTATCTCTTTGAGAGAAAGAGAGAGGGAGATGCTACGCTACTTTGTCAGAGAGAGCGGGATGGTAGGCTCCTCTGAGAGTGGGAGTGAGTGATGCTAGGTATCTCAGAGAGAGAAAGAGAGAGATGCTAGAGTCCTTTGAGTGAGAGAGAAAGAGATATTCTAGGATTCTTTGAGAGAGATTAAGAGATAGAGAGACAGAGATAGAGAGAGATTCTAGACTCATTTGAGACAGAGAGAGGCAGTAAAAGAGAGATTCAAGGCTCCTTTGAGCGAAAGAGAGAGATACAGAGACAGGGAGAAGCTAGGCACCTTTGAGGGAGAGAAAGACAGAGAGAGAGGGATCCTAGGCTCTTTGAGAGAGAGAGAGATTGAGGGAGAGAATATATGTTCCTTGGAGAGAGAGAGGGAGAGAGAAAGCGATAGAAAGAGACAAAGAGAGAGAGAGAGAGAGTGAGAGGGAGAGAGAGAGATGCTTGTGTCCTTTTAGAGAGAGAGAGTGTTTGTAAACTACTTAGAGAGAGACAGGGAAAGAGAGAGATCTTCGATTGCTTTGAGAGAGAGAGAGATAGATGCTTGTCTCCTTTGAGAGAGACAGAGAGAGAGCTCTGAGGCTCCTTTCTGAAAGAGAGACTGTAGGCTCCTTTGAGAGATAAAGTGATATGCTAGGCACCTTTGAGAGAAAGAGGAGGGCTAGAGAGGCAGAGAGATGCTGCGTTCCTTTTAGAGAAAGAGAGACAGTGAGAGAGGGATCAGAGGCTCCTTTGAGAGAGAGAGAGGGAGAGAGAGAATATATGCTCCTAGGTGAGAAAGAGACCTATAGAGTGATATGCTTAGCTCCTTTGAGAAAGAGAGAGATGTAATCTCCTTTGAGCGAAAGAGAGAGAGAGAGATGCTAGGCTCCTTTGAGAGAGAAAGATATATGCTTGGCTCCTTTGAGAGAAAGAGGAGAGTTAGACAGAGAGATGCTGGGTTCCTTTTAGAGAAAGAGAGACAGTGAGAGAGGGATCAGAGGATTCTTTGAGAGAGAGAGGGAGAGAGAGAATATATGCTCCCAGGTCAGAGAGAGAGAGACATAGAGAGAGAGATGCTTAGCTCCTCTGAGAAAGAGAGAGATGGTAATCTCCTTTGAGAGAAAGAGAGAGATAGATGCTAGGCGACTTTGTCAGAGAGGGAGGGGTGGTAGGCTCTTTGAGAGCGAGAGTAAGTGATGCTAGGATTCTTAGAGAGGGAAAGAGAGAGATCCTGGAATCCTTTGAGTGAGACAGAGAGATATATTCTAGGATTCTTTCAGAGACAGAGAGAGTCTGAGAGAGACCGAGAGAGAGGGAGATGCTAGGCTCAAATGAGAGAGAGAGAGAGAGGGAGGAAGAGAGAGAGATTCTAGGCTCCTTTGAGCGAAAGAGAGATATACAGATAAATGGAGATGCTAGGCTCCTTTGAGGGAGAGAGAGTCAGACAGAGATAGAGAGCAATCCTAGGCTCTTTGAGAGAGAGAGATAGAGAGGGAGAGAACATATGCTCCTTCTAGAGAGAGATTGAGGGAGAGAGAGAGAGAAAGAGAGAAAGAGAGAGAGACAGAGAGACAGCGACAAAGAGAGAGATGCTTGGGACGTTTTAGAGAGAGAGAGATCTGCTAAGCTTTTTGAGAGAAAGAGAAAGGAAGAGACAGAGAGAGATATGCTAGGCTCCTTGAGAGAGACTGAGGGAGAGAAAAGAGAGAGAGAGAGAGGCTAGGCTCCCGTGAACGAGAGAGTGAGAGAGATACATGCAAGGCTCCTTTGTGAGAGAGAGAGAGAGCGAGAGTGATTCTAGTATCCTTTGAGAAAGAGAGTGGGATTCTAGGCTCCTTTGTGAGAAAGTGGAGAGATGAAGCGACAGAGAGTTGCTATTCCCCTTTGAGAGAGAGAGAGATGCTAGACTTCTTAGACAGAGAGAGAGAAAAAGAGAGAGATGCTAGAATATTTGGAGAGAGAGAGAAATGCTATGCTCCTTTGAGAGAGAGAGAGAGAGGGAGAGAGGGAGAGGGAGAGAGCGAGTAAGAGAGAGATGCAGGGATCCTTTGATAGAAAGTGGAGAGATACAAAGAGAGATGTATGCTATTCTACTTTAAGAGAGAGAGGACAGAGAGAGAGGGATCATAGGCTCGTTTGAGAGAGAGAGAGAGAGAGAAATATAGACGATATGCTCCTTGGAGAGAGAGTGAGAGAGAGAGAAAGAGAGGGAGAGAGAGAGAGCAGCGAGGCTCTTTTGAGAGAGAGAGATGGAGAGATAAAGATTCTAGGCTCCTATGAGAGAAATAGAGATACATAGACAGACATATGCTGGGCTCCTTTGAGAGAGACTGAGGGAGAGAAGAGAGAGAGAGATGCTAGGCTCCTGTGAACAAGACAGTGAGAGAGATACATGCAAGGCTCCTTCGAGAGAGCGAGCGAGCGAGAGGGATTCTATTCTCCTTTGAGAAAGAGAGAGAGATTCTAGGCTCCTTTCAGAGAAAGTGCAGAGATAGAGAGACAGAGAGTTGCTATTCCCCTTTGAGAGAGAGAGATGCTAGACTTCTTAGACAGAGAGAGAGAAAAAGGGAGAGATGCTAGAATACTTGGAGAGAGAGATATATATGCTATGCTCCTTTGAGAGAGAGAAAGAGAGAGAGAGAGGGAGAGAGCGAGTGAGAGCAAGATACTGGGATCCTTTGATAGAAAGTGGAGAGATACAAAGAGAGATGTATGCTATTCAACTGTAAGAGAGAGAGGACAGAGAGAGAGGGATCATAGGCTAGATTGAGAGAGAGAGAGAAATATAGACGATATGCTCCTTGGAGAGAGAGAGAGAGAGAGAGAGAGAGGGAGAGAGAGAGAGCTGAGAGGCTCCTTTGAGAGAGAGAGATGTAGAGATAAAGATTCTAGGCTCCTATGAGGGAAATAGAGATAGACAGAGATATGCTGGGCTCCTTTGAGTGAGAGAGAGAGTTTCTAAGCTTCTTAGAGAGCGACAGAGAAAGAGAGAGATGCTGGATTCCTTTGAGAGAGAGAGAGATAGATAGATGCTTGTCTCCTCTGAGAGAGACAGAGGGAGAGAACTCTGTTGCTCCTTTCTGAGAGGGAGAGATACTAGGCTCCTTTGAGAGAGAAAGAGATATGCTAGGCTCCTTTCAGAGAAAGAGGAGAGCTAGAGAGACAGAGAGATGCTGGGTTCCTTTTAGAGAAAGAGAGACAGTGAGAGAGGGATCAGAAGCTCCTTTGAGAGAGAGAGAGGGAGAGAGAGAATATATGCTCCTAGGTGAGAGAGAGAGAGAGAGAGAGAGAGAGAGACAGATGCTTATCTCCTTTGAGAAAGAGAGAGATGGTAATCGCCTTTGAGAGAAAGAGAGAGATAGATGCTAGGCTACTTTGTCAGAGAGGGAGGGATGGTAGGCTCTTTGAGAGAGAGAGTAATGCTAGGATTTTAAGAGAGAGAGGGAGTGAGATGCTAGAATCCTTTGAGTGAGACAGAGAGATATATTCTAGGATTCTTTGAGAGAGAGAAAGAGACTGAGAGAGACAGAGATAGAGAGAGATGCTAGGCTCAATAGGACAGAGATAGGGAGGGAGAGAGAGAGATTCTAGGCTCCTTTGAGCGAAAGAGAGATATACAGAGACATGGAGATGCTAGGCTCCTTTGAGGTAGAGAGAGTCAGACAGAGAGAGAGAGGGATCCTTGGCTCTTTGAGAGAGAGCGTCAGGGAGAGAATATATGCTCCTTGGAGATAGAGAGGGAGAGATAGAGAGGGAGACAGAAATGCTTGTCTCCTTTGAGAGAGAGAGAGATAGCTGTGAGGCTCCTTTGTGAGAGAGGGAGATACTAGGCTCCTTTGAGAGAGAAAGAGATATGCTAGGGTCGTTTAAGAGAAAGAGTAGAGCGAGAGAGACAGAGAGATTCTTGGCTCCTTTGAGAGAAAGAGAGACAGAGAGAGGGATCCGAGGCTCCTTTGAGAGAGAGAGAGAGTATATATGCTCCTGGGAGAGAGAGAGAGAGACATAGACAGATGCTTGGCTCTTTTGAGGAAGAGAGAGACGCTTATCTCTTTGAGAGAAAGAGAGAGGGAGATGCTACGCTACTTTGTCAGAGAGAGCGGGATGGTAGGCTCCTCTGAGAGTGGGAGTGAGTGATGCTAGGTATCTCAGAGAGAGAAAGAGAGAGATGCTAGAGTCCTTTGAGTGAGAGAGAAAGAGATATTCTAGGATTCTTTGAGAGAGATTAAGAGATAGAGAGACAGAGATAGAGAGAGATTCTAGACTCATTTGAGACAGAGAGAGGCAGTAAAAGAGAGATTCAAGGCTCCTTTGAGCGAAAGAGAGAGATACAGAGACAGGGAGAAGCTAGGCACCTTTGAGGGAGAGAAAGACAGAGAGAGAGGGATCCTAGGCTCTTTGAGAGAGAGAGAGATTGAGGGAGAGAATATATGTTCCTTGGAGAGAGAGAGGGAGAGAGAAAGCGATAGAAAGAGACAAAGAGAGAGAGAGAGAGAGTGAGAGGGAGAGAGAGAGATGCTTGTGTCCTTTTAGAGAGAGAGAGTGTTTGTAAACTACTTAGAGAGAGACAGGGAAAGAGAGAGATCTTCGATTGCTTTGAGAGAGAGAGAGATAGATGCTTGTCTCCTTTGAGAGAGACAGAGAGAGAGCTCTGAGGCTCCTTTCTGAAAGAGAGACTGTAGGCTCCTTTGAGAGATAAAGTGATATGCTAGGCACCTTTGAGAGAAAGAGGAGGGCTAGAGAGGCAGAGAGATGCTGCGTTCCTTTTAGAGAAAGAGAGACAGTGAGAGAGGGATCAGAGGCTCCTTTGAGAGAGAGAGAGGGAGAGAGAGAATATATGCTCCTAGGTGAGAAAGAGACCTATAGAGTGATATGCTTAGCTCCTTTGAGAAAGAGAGAGATGTAATCTCCTTTGAGCGAAAGAGAGAGAGAGAGATGCTAGGCTCCTTTGAGAGAGAAAGATATATGCTTGGCTCCTTTGAGAGAAAGAGGAGAGTTAGACAGAGAGATGCTGGGTTCCTTTTAGAGAAAGAGAGACAGTGAGAGAGGGATCAGAGGATTCTTTGAGAGAGAGAGGGAGAGAGAGAATATATGCTCCCAGGTCAGAGAGAGAGAGACATAGAGAGAGAGATGCTTAGCTCCTCTGAGAAAGAGAGAGATGGTAATCTCCTTTGAGAGAAAGAGAGAGATAGATGCTAGGCGACTTTGTCAGAGAGGGAGGGGTGGTAGGCTCTTTGAGAGCGAGAGTAAGTGATGCTAGGATTCTTAGAGAGGGAAAGAGAGAGATCCTGGAATCCTTTGAGTGAGACAGAGAGATATATTCTAGGATTCTTTCAGAGACAGAGAGAGTCTGAGAGAGACCGAGAGAGAGGGAGATGCTAGGCTCAAATGAGAGAGAGAGAGAGAGGGAGGAAGAGAGAGAGATTCTAGGCTCCTTTGAGCGAAAGAGAGATATACAGATAAATGGAGATGCTAGGCTCCTTTGAGGGAGAGAGAGTCAGACAGAGATAGAGAGCAATCCTAGGCTCTTTGAGAGAGAGAGATAGAGAGGGAGAGAACATATGCTCCTTCTAGAGAGAGATTGAGGGAGAGAGAGAGAGAAAGAGAGAAAGAGAGAGAGACAGAGAGACAGCGACAAAGAGAGAGATGCTTGGGACGTTTTAGAGAGAGAGAGATCTGCTAAGCTTTTTGAGAGAAAGAGAAAGGAAGAGACAGAGAGAGATATGCTAGGCTCCTTGAGAGAGACTGAGGGAGAGAAAAGAGAGAGAGAGAGAGGCTAGGCTCCCGTGAACGAGAGAGTGAGAGAGATACATGCAAGGCTCCTTTGTGAGAGAGAGAGAGAGCGAGAGTGATTCTAGTATCCTTTGAGAAAGAGAGTGGGATTCTAGGCTCCTTTGTGAGAAAGTGGAGAGATGAAGCGACAGAGAGTTGCTATTCCCCTTTGAGAGAGAGAGAGATGCTAGACTTCTTAGACAGAGAGAGAGAAAAAGAGAGAGATGCTAGAATATTTGGAGAGAGAGAGAAATGCTATGCTCCTTTGAGAGAGAGAGAGAGAGGGAGAGAGGGAGAGGGAGAGAGCGAGTAAGAGAGAGATGCAGGGATCCTTTGATAGAAAGTGGAGAGATACAAAGAGAGATGTATGCTATTCTACTTTAAGAGAGAGAGGACAGAGAGAGAGGGATCATAGGCTCGTTTGAGAGAGAGAGAGAGAGAGAAATATAGACGATATGCTCCTTGGAGAGAGAGTGAGAGAGAGAGAAAGAGAGGGAGAGAGAGAGAGCAGCGAGGCTCTTTTGAGAGAGAGAGATGGAGAGATAAAGATTCTAGGCTCCTATGAGAGAAATAGAGATACATAGACAGACATATGCTGGGCTCCTTTGAGAGAGACTGAGGGAGAGAAGAGAGAGAGAGATGCTAGGCTCCTGTGAACAAGACAGTGAGAGAGATACATGCAAGGCTCCTTCGAGAGAGCGAGCGAGCGAGAGGGATTCTATTCTCCTTTGAGAAAGAGAGAGAGATTCTAGGCTCCTTTCAGAGAAAGTGCAGAGATAGAGAGACAGAGAGTTGCTATTCCCCTTTGAGAGAGAGAGATGCTAGACTTCTTAGACAGAGAGAGAGAAAAAGGGAGAGATGCTAGAATACTTGGAGAGAGAGATATATATGCTATGCTCCTTTGAGAGAGAGAAAGAGAGAGAGAGAGGGAGAGAGCGAGTGAGAGCAAGATACTGGGATCCTTTGATAGAAAGTGGAGAGATACAAAGAGAGATGTATGCTATTCAACTGTAAGAGAGAGAGGACAGAGAGAGAGGGATCATAGGCTAGATTGAGAGAGAGAGAGAAATATAGACGATATGCTCCTTGGAGAGAGAGAGAGAGAGAGAGAGAGGGAGAGAGAGAGAGCTGAGAGGCTCCTTTGAGAGAGAGAGATGTAGAGATAAAGATTCTAGGCTCCTATGAGGGAAATAGAGATAGACAGAGATATGCTGGGCTCCTTTGAGTGAGAGAGAGAGTTTCTAAGCTTCTTAGAGAGCGACAGAGAAAGAGAGAGATGCTGGATTCCTTTGAGAGAGAGAGAGATAGATAGATGCTTGTCTCCTCTGAGAGAGACAGAGGGAGAGAACTCTGTTGCTCCTTTCTGAGAGGGAGAGATACTAGGCTCCTTTGAGAAAGAAAGAGATATGCTAGGCTCCTTTCAGAGAAAGAGGAGAGCTAGAGAGACAGAGAGATGCTGGGTTCCTTTTAGAGAAAGAGAGACAGTGAGAGAGGGATCAGAAGCTCCTTTGAGAGAGAGAGAGGGAGAGAGAGAATATATGCTCCTAGGTGAGAGAGAGAGAGAGAGAGAGAGAGAGAGACAGATGCTTATCTCCTTTGAGAAAGAGAGAGATGGTAATCGCCTTTGAGAGAAAGAGAGAGATAGATGCTAGGCTACTTTGTCAGAGAGGGAGGGATGGTAGGCTCTTTGAGAGAGAGAGTAATGCTAGGATTTTAAGAGAGAGAGGGAGTGAGATGCTAGAATCCTTTGAGTGAGACAGAGAGATATATTCTAGGATTCTTTGAGAGAGAGAAAGAGACTGAGAGAGACAGAGATAGAGAGAGATGCTAGGCTCAATAGGACAGAGATAGGGAGGGAGAGAGAGAGATTCTAGGCTCCTTTGAGCGAAAGAGAGATATACAGAGACATGGAGATGCTAGGCTCCTTTGAGGTAGAGAGAGTCAGACAGAGAGAGAGAGGGATCCTTGGCTCTTTGAGAGAGAGCGTCAGGGAGAGAATATATGCTCCTTGGAGATAGAGAGGGAGAGATAGAGAGGGAGACAGAAATGCTTGTCTCCTTTGAGAGAGAGAGAGATAGCTGTGAGGCTCCTTTGTGAGAGAGGGAGATACTAGGCTCCTTTGAGAGAGAAAGAGATATGCTAGGGTCGTTTAAGAGAAAGAGTAGAGCGAGAGAGACAGAGAGATTCTTGGCTCCTTTGAGAGAAAGAGAGACAGAGAGAGAGGGATCCGAGGCTCCTTTGAGAGAGAGAGAGATTATATATGCTCCTGGGAGAGAGAGAGAGAGACATAGACAGATGCTTGGCTCTTTTGAGGAAGAGAGATACGCTTATCTCTTTGAGAGAAAGAGAGAGGGAGATGCTACGCTACTTTGTCAGAGAGAGCGGGATGGTAGGCTCCTCTGAGAGTGGGAGTGAGTGATGCTAGGTATCTCAGAGAGAGAAAGAGAGAGATGCTAGAGTCCTTTGAGTGAGAGAGAAAGAGATATTCTAGGATTCTTTGAGAGAGATTAAGAGATAGAGAGACAGAGATAGAGAGAGATTCTAGACTCATTTGAGACAGAGAGAGGCAGTAAAAGAGAGATTCAAGGCTCCTTTGAGCGAAAGAGAGAGATACAGAGACAGGGAGAAGCTAGGCACCTTTGAGGGAGAGAAAGACAGAGAGAGAGGGATCCTAGGCTCTTTGAGAGAGAGAGAGATTGAGGGAGAGAATATATGTTCCTTGGAGAGAGAGAGGGAGAGAGAAAGCGATAGAAAGAGACAAAGAGAGAGAGAGAGAGAGTGAGAGGGAGAGAGAGAGATGCTTGTGTCCTTTTAGAGAGAGAGAGTGTTTGTAAACTACTTAGAGAGAGACAGGGAAAGAGAGAGATCTTCGATTGCTTTGAGAGAGAGAGAGATAGATGCTTGTCTCCTTTGAGAGAGACAGAGAGAGAGCTCTGAGGCTCCTTTCTGAAAGAGAGACTGTAGGCTCCTTTGAGAGATAAAGTGATATGCTAGGCACCTTTGAGAGAAAGAGGAGGGCTAGAGAGGCAGAGAGATGCTGCGTTCCTTTTAGAGAAAGAGAGACAGTGAGAGAGGGATCAGAGGCTCCTTTGAGAGAGAGAGAGGGAGAGAGAGAATATATGCTCCTAGGTGAGAAAGAGACCTATAGAGTGATATGCTTAGCTCCTTTGAGAAAGAGAGAGATGTAATCTCCTTTGAGCGAAAGAGAGAGAGAGAGATGCTAGGCTCCTTTGAGAGAGAAAGATATATGCTTGGCTCCTTTGAGAGAAAGAGGAGAGTTAGACAGAGAGATGCTGGGTTCCTTTTAGAGAAAGAGAGACAGTGAGAGAGGGATCAGAGGATTCTTTGAGAGAGAGAGGGAGAGAGAGAATATATGCTCCCAGGTCAGAGAGAGAGAGACATAGAGAGAGAGATGCTTAGCTCCTCTGAGAAAGAGAGAGATGGTAATCTCCTTTGAGAGAAAGAGAGAGATAGATGCTAGGCGACTTTGTCAGAGAGGGAGGGGTGGTAGGCTCTTTGAGAGCGAGAGTAAGTGATGCTAGGATTCTTAGAGAGGGAAAGAGAGAGATCCTGGAATCCTTTGAGTGAGACAGAGAGATATATTCTAGGATTCTTTCAGAGACAGAGAGAGTCTGAGAGAGACCGAGAGAGAGGGAGATGCTAGGCTCAAATGAGAGAGAGAGAGAGAGGGAGGAAGAGAGAGAGATTCTAGGCTCCTTTGAGCGAAAGAGAGATATACAGATAAATGGAGATGCTAGGCTCCTTTGAGGGAGAGAGAGTCAGACAGAGATAGAGAGCAATCCTAGGCTCTTTGAGAGAGAGAGATAGAGAGGGAGAGAACATATGCTCCTTCTAGAGAGAGATTGAGGGAGAGAGAGAGAGAAAGAGAGAAAGAGAGAGAGACAGAGAGACAGCGACAAAGAGAGAGATGCTTGGGACGTTTTAGAGAGAGAGAGATCTGCTAAGCTTTTTGAGAGAAAGAGAAAGGAAGAGACAGAGAGAGATATGCTAGGCTCCTTGAGAGAGACTGAGGGAGAGAAAAGAGAGAGAGAGAGAGGCTAGGCTCCCGTGAACGAGAGAGTGAGAGAGATACATGCAAGGCTCCTTTGTGAGAGAGAGAGAGAGCGAGAGTGATTCTAGTATCCTTTGAGAAAGAGAGTGGGATTCTAGGCTCCTTTGTGAGAAAGTGGAGAGATGAAGCGACAGAGAGTTGCTATTCCCCTTTGAGAGAGAGAGAGATGCTAGACTTCTTAGACAGAGAGAGAGAAAAAGAGAGAGATGCTAGAATATTTGGAGAGAGAGAGAAATGCTATGCTCCTTTGAGAGAGAGAGAGAGAGGGAGAGAGGGAGAGGGAGAGAGCGAGTAAGAGAGAGATGCAGGGATCCTTTGATAGAAAGTGGAGAGATACAAAGAGAGATGTATGCTATTCTACTTTAAGAGAGAGAGGACAGAGAGAGAGGGATCATAGGCTCGTTTGAGAGAGAGAGAGAGAGAGAAATATAGACGATATGCTCCTTGGAGAGAGAGTGAGAGAGAGAGAAAGAGAGGGAGAGAGAGAGAGCAGCGAGGCTCTTTTGAGAGAGAGAGATGGAGAGATAAAGATTCTAGGCTCCTATGAGAGAAATAGAGATACATAGACAGACATATGCTGGGCTCCTTTGAGAGAGACTGAGGGAGAGAAGAGAGAGAGAGATGCTAGGCTCCTGTGAACAAGACAGTGAGAGAGATACATGCAAGGCTCCTTCGAGAGAGCGAGCGAGCGAGAGGGATTCTATTCTCCTTTGAGAAAGAGAGAGAGATTCTAGGCTCCTTTCAGAGAAAGTGCAGAGATAGAGAGACAGAGAGTTGCTATTCCCCTTTGAGAGAGAGAGATGCTAGACTTCTTAGACAGAGAGAGAGAAAAAGGGAGAGATGCTAGAATACTTGGAGAGAGAGATATATATGCTATGCTCCTTTGAGAGAGAGAAAGAGAGAGAGAGAGGGAGAGAGCGAGTGAGAGCAAGATACTGGGATCCTTTGATAGAAAGTGGAGAGATACAAAGAGAGATGTATGCTATTCAACTGTAAGAGCGAGAGGACAGAGAGAGAGGGATCATAGGCTAGATTGAGAGAGAGAGAGAAATATAGACGATATGCTCCTTGGAGAGAGAGTGAGAGAGAGAGAGAGAGAGGGAGAGAGAGAGAGCTGAGAGGCTCCTTTGAGAGAGAGAGATGTAGAGATAAAGATTCTAGGCTCCTATGAGGGAAATAGAGATAGACAGAGATATGCTGGGCTCCTTTGAGTGAGAGAGAGAGTTTCTAAGCTTCTTAGAGAGCGACAGAGAAAGAGAGAGATGCTGGATTCCTTTGAGAGAGAGAGAGATAGGTAGATGCTTGTCTCCTCTGAGAGAGACAGAGGGAGAGAACTCTGTTGCTCCTTTCTGAGAGGGAGAGATACTAGGCTCCTTTGAGAGAGAAAGAGATATGCTAGGCTCCTTTCAGAGAAAGAGGAGAGCTAGAGAGACAGAGAGATGCTGGGTTCCTTTTAGAGAAAGAGAGACAGTGAGAGAGGGATCAGAAGCTCCTTTGAGAGAGAGAGAGGGAGAGAGAGAATATATGCTCCTAGGTGAGAGAGAGAGAGAGAGAGAGAGAGAGAGAGACAGATGCTTATCTCCTTTGAGAAAGAGAGAGATGGTAATCGCCTTTGAGAGAAAGAGAGAGATAGATGCTAGGCTACTTTGTCAGAGAGGGAGGGATGGTAGGCTCTTTGAGAGAGAGAGTAATGCTAGGATTTTAAGAGAGAGAGGGTGTGAGATGCTAGAATCCTTTGAGTGAGACAGAGAGATATATTCTAGGATTCTTTGAGAGAGAGAAAGAGACTGAGAGAGACAGAGATAGAGAGAGATGCTAGGCTCAATAGGACAGAGATAGGGAGGGAGAGAGAGAGATTCTAGGCTCCTTTGAGCGAAAGAGAGATATACAGAGACATGGAGATGCTAGGCTCCTTTGAGGTAGAGAGAGTCAGACAGAGAGAGAGAGGGATCCTTGGCTCTTTGAGAGAGAGCGTCAGGGAGAGAATATATGCTCCTTGGAGATAGAGAGGGAGAGATAGAGAGGGAGACAGAAATGCTTGTCTCCTTTGAGAGAGAGAGAGATAGCTGTGAGGCTCCTTTGTGAGAGAGGGAGATACTAGGCTCCTTTGAGAGAGAAAGAGATATGCTAGGGTCGTTTAAGAGAAAGAGTAGAGCGAGAGAGACAGAGAGATTCTTGGCTCCTTTGAGAGAAAGAGAGACAGAGAGAGAGGGATCCGAGGCTCCTTTGAGAGAGAGAGAGAGTATATATGCTCCTGGGAGAGAGAGAGAGAGACATAGACAGATGCTTGGCTCTTTTGAGGAAGAGAGAGACGCTTATCTCTTTGAGAGAAAGAGAGAGGGAGATGCTACGCTACTTTGTCAGAGAGAGCGGGATGGTAGGCTCCTCTGAGAGTGGGAGTGAGTGATGCTAGGTATCTCAGAGAGAGAAAGAGAGAGATGCTAGAGTCCTTTGAGTGAGAGAGAAAGAGATATTCTAGGATTCTTTGAGAGAGATTAAGAGATAGAGAGACAGAGATAGAGAGAGATTCTAGACTCATTTGAGACAGAGAGAGGCAGTAAAAGAGAGATTCAAGGCTCCTTTGAGCGAAAGAGAGAGATACAGAGACAGGGAGAAGCTAGGCACCTTTGAGGGAGAGAAAGACAGAGAGAGAGGGATCCTAGGCTCTTTGAGAGAGAGAGAGATTGAGGGAGAGAATATATGTTCCTTGGAGAGAGAGAGGGAGAGAGAAAGCGATAGAAAGAGACAAAGAGAGAGAGAGAGAGAGTGAGAGGGAGAGAGAGAGATGCTTGTGTCCTTTTAGAGAGAGAGAGTGTTTGTAAACTACTTAGAGAGAGACAGGGAAAGAGAGAGATCTTCGATTGCTTTGAGAGAGAGAGAGATAGATGCTTGTCTCCTTTGAGAGAGACAGAGAGAGAGCTCTGAGGCTCCTTTCTGAAAGAGAGACTGTAGGCTCCTTTGAGAGATAAAGTGATATGCTAGGCACCTTTGAGAGAAAGAGGAGGGCTAGAGAGGCAGAGAGATGCTGCGTTCCTTTTAGAGAAAGAGAGACAGTGAGAGAGGGATCAGAGGCTCCTTTGAGAGAGAGAGAGGGAGAGAGAGAATATATGCTCCTAGGTGAGAAAGAGACCTATAGAGTGATATGCTTAGCTCCTTTGAGAAAGAGAGAGATGTAATCTCCTTTGAGCGAAAGAGAGAGAGAGAGATGCTAGGCTCCTTTGAGAGAGAAAGATATATGCTTGGCTCCTTTGAGAGAAAGAGGAGAGTTAGACAGAGAGATGCTGGGTTCCTTTTAGAGAAAGAGAGACAGTGAGAGAGGGATCAGAGGATTCTTTGAGAGAGAGAGGGAGAGAGAGAATATATGCTCCCAGGTCAGAGAGAGAGAGACATAGAGAGAGAGATGCTTAGCTCCTCTGAGAAAGAGAGAGATGGTAATCTCCTTTGAGAGAAAGAGAGAGATAGATGCTAGGCGACTTTGTCAGAGAGGGAGGGGTGGTAGGCTCTTTGAGAGCGAGAGTAAGTGATGCTAGGATTCTTAGAGAGGGAAAGAGAGAGATCCTGGAATCCTTTGAGTGAGACAGAGAGATATATTCTAGGATTCTTTCAGAGACAGAGAGAGTCTGAGAGAGACCGAGAGAGAGGGAGATGCTAGGCTCAAATGAGAGAGAGAGAGAGAGGGAGGAAGAGAGAGAGATTCTAGGCTCCTTTGAGCGAAAGAGAGATATACAGATAAATGGAGATGCTAGGCTCCTTTGAGGGAGAGAGAGTCAGACAGAGATAGAGAGCAATCCTAGGCTCTTTGAGAGAGAGAGATAGAGAGGGAGAGAACATATGCTCCTTCTAGAGAGAGATTGAGGGAGAGAGAGAGAGAAAGAGAGAAAGAGAGAGAGACAGAGAGACAGCGACAAAGAGAGAGATGCTTGGGACGTTTTAGAGAGAGAGAGATCTGCTAAGCTTTTTGAGAGAAAGAGAAAGGAAGAGACAGAGAGAGATATGCTAGGCTCCTTGAGAGAGACTGAGGGAGAGAAAAGAGAGAGAGAGAGAGGCTAGGCTCCCGTGAACGAGAGAGTGAGAGAGATACATGCAAGGCTCCTTTGTGAGAGAGAGAGAGAGCGAGAGTGATTCTAGTATCCTTTGAGAAAGAGAGTGGGATTCTAGGCTCCTTTGTGAGAAAGTGGAGAGATGAAGCGACAGAGAGTTGCTATTCCCCTTTGAGAGAGAGAGAGATGCTAGACTTCTTAGACAGAGAGAGAGAAAAAGAGAGAGATGCTAGAATATTTGGAGAGAGAGAGAAATGCTATGCTCCTTTGAGAGAGAGAGAGAGAGGGAGAGAGGGAGAGGGAGAGAGCGAGTAAGAGAGAGATGCAGGGATCCTTTGATAGAAAGTGGAGAGATACAAAGAGAGATGTATGCTATTCTACTTTAAGAGAGAGAGGACAGAGAGAGAGGGATCATAGGCTCGTTTGAGAGAGAGAGAGAGAGAGAAATATAGACGATATGCTCCTTGGAGAGAGAGTGAGAGAGAGAGAAAGAGAGGGAGAGAGAGAGAGCAGCGAGGCTCTTTTGAGAGAGAGAGATGGAGAGATAAAGATTCTAGGCTCCTATGAGAGAAATAGAGATACATAGACAGACATATGCTGGGCTCCTTTGAGAGAGACTGAGGGAGAGAAGAGAGAGAGAGATGCTAGGCTCCTGTGAACAAGACAGTGAGAGAGATACATGCAAGGCTCCTTCGAGAGAGCGAGCGAGCGAGAGGGATTCTATTCTCCTTTGAGAAAGAGAGAGAGATTCTAGGCTCCTTTCAGAGAAAGTGCAGAGATAGAGAGACAGAGAGTTGCTATTCCCCTTTGAGAGAGAGAGATGCTAGACTTCTTAGACAGAGAGAGAGAAAAAGGGAGAGATGCTAGAATACTTGGAGAGAGAGATATATATGCTATGCTCCTTTGAGAGAGAGAAAGAGAGAGAGAGAGGGAGAGAGCGAGTGAGAGCAAGATACTGGGATCCTTTGATAGAAAGTGGAGAGATACAAAGAGAGATGTATGCTATTCAACTGTAAGAGAGAGAGGACAGAGAGAGAGGGATCATAGGCTAGATTGAGAGAGAGAGAGAAATATAGACGATATGCTCCTTGGAGAGAGAGAGAGAGAGAGAGAGAGAGGGAGAGAGAGAGAGCTGAGAGGCTCCTTTGAGAGAGAGAGATGTAGAGATAAAGATTCTAGGCTCCTATGAGGGAAATAGAGATAGACAGAGATATGCTGGGCTCCTTTGAGTGAGAGAGAGAGTTTCTAAGCTTCTTAGAGAGCGACAGAGAAAGAGAGAGATGCTGGATTCCTTTGAGAGAGAGAGAGATAGATAGATGCTTGTCTCCTCTGAGAGAGACAGAGGGAGAGAACTCTGTTGCTCCTTTCTGAGAGGGAGAGATACTAGGCTCCTTTGAGAGAGAAAGAGATATGCTAGGCTCCTTTCAGAGAAAGAGGAGAGCTAGAGAGACAGAGAGATGCTGGGTTCCTTTTAGAGAAAGAGAGACAGTGAGAGAGGGATCAGAAGCTCCTTTGAGAGAGAGAGAGGGAGAGAGAGAATATATGCTCCTAGGTGAGAGAGAGAGAGAGAGAGAGAGAGAGAGAGACAGATGCTTATCTCCTTTGAGAAAGAGAGAGATGGTAATCGCCTTTGAGAGAAAGAGAGAGATAGATGCTAGGCTACTTTGTCAGAGAGGGAGGGATGGTAGGCTCTTTGAGAGAGAGAGTAATGCTAGGATTTTAAGAGAGAGAGGGAGTGAGATGCTAGAATCCTTTGAGTGAGACAGAGAGATATATTCTAGGATTCTTTGAGAGAGAGAAAGAGACTGAGAGAGACAGAGATAGAGAGAGATGCTAGGCTCAATAGGACAGAGATAGGGAGGGAGAGAGAGAGATTCTAGGCTCCTTTGAGCGAAAGAGAGATATACAGAGACATGGAGATGCTAGGCTCCTTTGAGGTAGAGAGAGTCAGACAGAGAGAGAGAGGGATCCTTGGCTCTTTGAGAGAGAGCGTCAGGGAGAGAATATATGCTCCTTGGAGATAGAGAGGGAGAGATAGAGAGGGAGACAGAAATGCTTGTCTCCTTTGAGAGAGAGAGAGATAGCTGTGAGGCTCCTTTGTGAGAGAGGGAGATACTAGGCTCCTTTGAGAGAGAAAGAGATATGCTAGGGTCGTTTAAGAGAAAGAGTAGAGCGAGAGAGACAGAGAGATTCTTGGCTCCTTTGAGAGAAAGAGAGACAGAGAGAGGGATCCGAGGCTCCTTTGAGAGAGAGAGAGAGTATATATGCTCCTGGGAGAGAGAGAGAGAGACATAGACAGATGCTTGGCTCTTTTGAGGAAGAGAGAGACGCTTATCTCTTTGAGAGAAAGAGAGAGGGAGATGCTACGCTACTTTGTCAGAGAGAGCGGGATGGTAGGCTCCTCTGAGAGTGGGAGTGAGTGATGCTAGGTATCTCAGAGAGAGAAAGAGAGAGATGCTAGAGTCCTTTGAGTGAGAGAGAAAGAGATATTCTAGGATTCTTTGAGAGAGATTAAGAGATAGAGAGACAGAGATAGAGAGAGATTCTAGACTCATTTGAGACAGAGAGAGGCAGTAAAAGAGAGATTCAAGGCTCCTTTGAGCGAAAGAGAGAGATACAGAGACAGGGAGAAGCTAGGCACCTTTGAGGGAGAGAAAGACAGAGAGAGAGGGATCCTAGGCTCTTTGAGAGAGAGAGAGATTGAGGGAGAGAATATATGTTCCTTGGAGAGAGAGAGGGAGAGAGAAAGCGATAGAAAGAGACAAAGAGAGAGAGAGAGAGAGTGAGAGGGAGAGAGAGAGATGCTTGTGTCCTTTTAGAGAGAGAGAGTGTTTGTAAACTACTTAGAGAGAGACAGGGAAAGAGAGAGATCTTCGATTGCTTTGAGAGAGAGAGAGATAGATGCTTGTCTCCTTTGAGAGAGACAGAGAGAGAGCTCTGAGGCTCCTTTCTGAAAGAGAGACTGTAGGCTCCTTTGAGAGATAAAGTGATATGCTAGGCACCTTTGAGAGAAAGAGGAGGGCTAGAGAGGCAGAGAGATGCTGCGTTCCTTTTAGAGAAAGAGAGACAGTGAGAGAGGGATCAGAGGCTCCTTTGAGAGAGAGAGAGGGAGAGAGAGAATATATGCTCCTAGGTGAGAAAGAGACCTATAGAGTGATATGCTTAGCTCCTTTGAGAAAGAGAGAGATGTAATCTCCTTTGAGCGAAAGAGAGAGAGAGAGATGCTAGGCTCCTTTGAGAGAGAAAGATATATGCTTGGCTCCTTTGAGAGAAAGAGGAGAGTTAGACAGAGAGATGCTGGGTTCCTTTTAGAGAAAGAGAGACAGTGAGAGAGGGATCAGAGGATTCTTTGAGAGAGAGAGGGAGAGAGAGAATATATGCTCCCAGGTCAGAGAGAGAGAGACATAGAGAGAGAGATGCTTAGCTCCTCTGAGAAAGAGAGAGATGGTAATCTCCTTTGAGAGAAAGAGAGAGATAGATGCTAGGCGACTTTGTCAGAGAGGGAGGGGTGGTAGGCTCTTTGAGAGCGAGAGTAAGTGATGCTAGGATTCTTAGAGAGGGAAAGAGAGAGATCCTGGAATCCTTTGAGTGAGACAGAGAGATATATTCTAGGATTCTTTCAGAGACAGAGAGAGTCTGAGAGAGACCGAGAGAGAGGGAGATGCTAGGCTCAAATGAGAGAGAGAGAGAGAGGGAGGAAGAGAGAGAGATTCTAGGCTCCTTTGAGCGAAAGAGAGATATACAGATAAATGGAGATGCTAGGCTCCTTTGAGGGAGAGAGAGTCAGACAGAGATAGAGAGCAATCCTAGGCTCTTTGAGAGAGAGAGATAGAGAGGGAGAGAACATATGCTCCTTCTAGAGAGAGATTGAGGGAGAGAGAGAGAGAAAGAGAGAAAGAGAGAGAGACAGAGAGACAGCGACAAAGAGAGAGATGCTTGGGACGTTTTAGAGAGAGAGAGATCTGCTAAGCTTTTTGAGAGAAAGAGAAAGGAAGAGACAGAGAGAGATATGCTAGGCTCCTTGAGAGAGACTGAGGGAGAGAAAAGAGAGAGAGAGAGAGGCTAGGCTCCCGTGAACGAGAGAGTGAGAGAGATACATGCAAGGCTCCTTTGTGAGAGAGAGAGAGAGCGAGAGTGATTCTAGTATCCTTTGAGAAAGAGAGTGGGATTCTAGGCTCCTTTGTGAGAAAGTGGAGAGATGAAGCGACAGAGAGTTGCTATTCCCCTTTGAGAGAGAGAGAGATGCTAGACTTCTTAGACAGAGAGAGAGAAAAAGAGAGAGATGCTAGAATATTTGGAGAGAGAGAGAAATGCTATGCTCCTTTGAGAGAGAGAGAGAGAGGGAGAGAGGGAGAGGGAGAGAGCGAGTAAGAGAGAGATGCAGGGATCCTTTGATAGAAAGTGGAGAGATACAAAGAGAGATGTATGCTATTCTACTTTAAGAGAGAGAGGACAGAGAGAGAGGGATCATAGGCTCGTTTGAGAGAGAGAGAGAGAGAGAAATATAGACGATATGCTCCTTGGAGAGAGAGTGAGAGAGAGAGAAAGAGAGGGAGAGAGAGAGAGCAGCGAGGCTCTTTTGAGAGAGAGAGATGGAGAGATAAAGATTCTAGGCTCCTATGAGAGAAATAGAGATACATAGACAGACATATGCTGGGCTCCTTTGAGAGAGACTGAGGGAGAGAAGAGAGAGAGAGATGCTAGGCTCCTGTGAACAAGACAGTGAGAGAGATACATGCAAGGCTCCTTCGAGAGAGCGAGCGAGCGAGAGGGATTCTATTCTCCTTTGAGAAAGAGAGAGAGATTCTAGGCTCCTTTCAGAGAAAGTGCAGAGATAGAGAGACAGAGAGTTGCTATTCCCCTTTGAGAGAGAGAGATGCTAGACTTCTTAGACAGAGAGAGAGAAAAAGGGAGAGATGCTAGAATACTTGGAGAGAGAGATATATATGCTATGCTCCTTTGAGAGAGAGAAAGAGAGAGAGAGAGGGAGAGAGCGAGTGAGAGCAAGATACTGGGATCCTTTGATAGAAAGTGGAGAGATACAAAGAGAGATGTATGCTATTCAACTGTAAGAGAGAGAGGACAGAGAGAGAGGGATCATAGGCTAGATTGAGAGAGAGAGAGAAATATAGACGATATGCTCCTTGGAGAGAGAGAGAGAGAGAGAGAGAGGGAGAGAGAGAGAGCTGAGAGGCTCCTTTGAGAGAGAGAGATGTAGAGATAAAGATTCTAGGCTCCTATGAGGGAAATAGAGATAGACAGAGATATGCTGGGCTCCTTTGAGTGAGAGAGAGAGTTTCTAAGCTTCTTAGAGAGCGACAGAGAAAGAGAGAGATGCTGGATTCCTTTGAGAGAGAGAGAGATAGATAGATGCTTGTCTCCTCTGAGAGAGACAGAGGGAGAGAACTCTGTTGCTCCTTTCTGAGAGGGAGAGATACTAGGCTCCTTTGAGAGAGAAAGAGATATGCTAGGCTCCTTTCAGAGAAAGAGGAGAGCTAGAGAGACAGAGAGATGCTGGGTTCCTTTTAGAGAAAGAGAGACAGTGAGAGAGGGATCAGAAGCTCCTTTGAGAGAGAGAGAGGGAGAGAGAGAATATATGCTCCTAGGTGAGAGAGAGAGAGAGAGAGAGAGAGAGAGAGAGACAGATGCTTATCTCCTTTGAGAAAGAGAGAGATGGTAATCGCCTTTGAGAGAAAGAGAGAGATAGATGCTAGGCTACTTTGTCAGAGAGGGAGGGATGGTAGGCTCTTTGAGAGAGAGAGTAATGCTAGGATTTTAAGAGAGAGAGGGAGTGAGATGCTAGAATCCTTTGAGTGAGACAGAGAGATATATTCTAGGATTCTTTGAGAGAGAGAAAGAGACTGAGAGAGACAGAGATAGAGAGAGATGCTAGGCTCAATAGGACAGAGATAGGGAGGGAGAGAGAGAGATTCTAGGCTCCTTTGAGCGAAAGAGAGATATACAGAGACATGGAGATGCTAGGCTCCTTTGAGGTAGAGAGAGTCAGACAGAGAGAGAGAGGGATCCTTGGCTCTTTGAGAGAGAGCGTCAGGGAGAGAATATATGCTCCTTGGAGATAGAGAGGGAGAGATAGAGAGGGAGACAGAAATGCTTGTCTCCTTTGAGAGAGAGAGAGATAGCTGTGAGGCTCCTTTGTGAGAGAGGGAGATACTAGGCTCCTTTGAGAGAGAAAGAGATATGCTAGGGTCGTTTAAGAGAAAGAGTAGAGCGAGAGAGACAGAGAGATTCTTGGCTCCTTTGAGAGAAAGAGAGACAGAGAGAGAGGGATCCGAGGCTCCTTTGAGAGAGAGAGAGAGTATATATGCTCCTGGGAGAGAGAGAGAGAGACATAGACAGATGCTTGGCTCTTTTGAGGAAGAGAGATACGCTTATCTCTTTGAGAGAAAGAGAGAGGGAGATGCTACGCTACTTTGTCAGAGAGAGCGGGATGGTAGGCTCCTCTGAGAGTGGGAGTGAGTGATGCTAGGTATCTCAGAGAGAGAAAGAGAGAGATGCTAGAGTCCTTTGAGTGAGAGAGAAAGAGATATTCTAGGATTCTTTGAGAGAGATTAAGAGATAGAGAGACAGAGATAGAGAGAGATTCTAGACTCATTTGAGACAGAGAGAGGCAGTAAAAGAGAGATTCAAGGCTCCTTTGAGCGAAAGAGAGAGATACAGAGACAGGGAGAAGCTAGGCACCTTTGAGGGAGAGAAAGACAGAGAGAGAGGGATCCTAGGCTCTTTGAGAGAGAGAGAGATTGAGGGAGAGAATATATGTTCCTTGGAGAGAGAGAGGGAGAGAGAAAGCGATAGAAAGAGACAAAGAGAGAGAGAGAGAGAGTGAGAGGGAGAGAGAGAGATGCTTGTGTCCTTTTAGAGAGAGAGAGTGTTTGTAAACTACTTAGAGAGAGACAGGGAAAGAGAGAGATCTTCGATTGCTTTGAGAGAGAGAGAGATAGATGCTTGTCTCCTTTGAGAGAGACAGAGAGAGAGCTCTGAGGCTCCTTTCTGAAAGAGAGACTGTAGGCTCCTTTGAGAGATAAAGTGATATGCTAGGCACCTTTGAGAGAAAGAGGAGGGCTAGAGAGGCAGAGAGATGCTGCATTCCTTTTAGAGAAAGAGAGACAGTGAGAGAGGGATCAGAGGCTCCTTTGAGAGAGAGAGAGGGAGAGAGAGAATATATGCTCCTAGGTGAGAAAGAGACCTATAGAGTGATATGCTTAGCTCCTTTGAGAAAGAGAGAGATGTAATCTCCTTTGAGCGAAAGAGAGAGAGAGAGATGCTAGGCTCCTTTGAGAGAGAAAGATATATGCTTGGCTCCTTTGAGAGAAAGAGGAGAGTTAGACAGAGAGATGCTGGGTTCCTTTTAGAGAAAGAGAGACAGTGAGAGAGGGATCAGAGGATTCTTTGAGAGAGAGAGGGAGAGAGAGAATATATGCTCCCAGGTCAGAGAGAGAGAGACATAGAGAGAGAGATGCTTAGCTCCTCTGAGAAAGAGAGAGATGGTAATCTCCTTTGAGAGAAAGAGAGAGATAGATGCTAGGCGACTTTGTCAGAGAGGGAGGGGTGGTAGGCTCTTTGAGAGCGAGAGTAAGTGATGCTAGGATTCTTAGAGAGGGAAAGAGAGAGATCCTGGAATCCTTTGAGTGAGACAGAGAGATATATTCTAGGATTCTTTCAGAGACAGAGAGAGTCTGAGAGAGACCGAGAGAGAGGGAGATGCTAGGCTCAAATGAGAGAGAGAGAGAGAGGGAGGAAGAGAGAGAGATTCTAGGCTCCTTTGAGCGAAAGAGAGATATACAGATAAATGGAGATGCTAGGCTCCTTTGAGGGAGAGAGAGTCAGACAGAGATAGAGAGCAATCCTAGGCTCTTTGAGAGAGAGAGATAGAGAGGGAGAGAACATATGCTCCTTCTAGAGAGAGATTGAGGGAGAGAGAGAGAGAAAGAGAGAAAGAGAGAGAGACAGAGAGACAGCGACAAAGAGAGAGATGCTTGGGACGTTTTAGAGAGAGAGAGATCTGCTAAGCTTTTTGAGAGAAAGAGAAAGGAAGAGACAGAGAGAGATATGCTAGGCTCCTTGAGAGAGACTGAGGGAGAGAAAAGAGAGAGAGAGAGAGGCTAGGCTCCCGTGAACGAGAGAGTGAGAGAGATACATGCAAGGCTCCTTTGTGAGAGAGAGAGAGAGCGAGAGTGATTCTAGTATCCTTTGAGAAAGAGAGTGGGATTCTAGGCTCCTTTGTGAGAAAGTGGAGAGATGAAGCGACAGAGAGTTGCTATTCCCCTTTGAGAGAGAGAGAGATGCTAGACTTCTTAGACAGAGAGAGAGAAAAAGAGAGAGATGCTAGAATATTTGGAGAGAGAGAGAAATGCTATGCTCCTTTGAGAGAGAGAGAGAGAGGGAGAGAGGGAGAGGGAGAGAGCGAGTAAGAGAGAGATGCAGGGATCCTTTGATAGAAAGTGGAGAGATACAAAGAGAGATGTATGCTATTCTACTTTAAGAGAGAGAGGACAGAGAGAGAGGGATCATAGGCTCGTTTGAGAGAGAGAGAGAGAGAGAAATATAGACGATATGCTCCTTGGAGAGAGAGTGAGAGAGAGAGAAAGAGAGGGAGAGAGAGAGAGCAGCGAGGCTCTTTTGAGAGAGAGAGATGGAGAGATAAAGATTCTAGGCTCCTATGAGAGAAATAGAGATACATAGACAGACATATGCTGGGCTCCTTTGAGAGAGACTGAGGGAGAGAAGAGAGAGAGAGATGCTAGGCTCCTGTGAACAAGACAGTGAGAGAGATACATGCAAGGCTCCTTCGAGAGAGCGAGCGAGCGAGAGGGATTCTATTCTCCTTTGAGAAAGAGAGAGAGATTCTAGGCTCCTTTCAGAGAAAGTGCAGAGATAGAGAGACAGAGAGTTGCTATTCCCCTTTGAGAGAGAGAGATGCTAGACTTCTTAGACAGAGAGAGAGAAAAAGGGAGAGATGCTAGAATACTTGGAGAGAGAGATATATATGCTATGCTCCTTTGAGAGAGAGAAAGAGAGAGAGAGAGGGAGAGAGCGAGTGAGAGCAAGATACTGGGATCCTTTGATAGAAAGTGGAGAGATACAAAGAGAGATGTATGCTATTCAACTGTAAGAGCGAGAGGACAGAGAGAGAGGGATCATAGGCTAGATTGAGAGAGAGAGAGAAATATAGACGATATGCTCCTTGGAGAGAGAGTGAGAGAGAGAGAGAGAGAGGGAGAGAGAGAGAGCTGAGAGGCTCCTTTGAGAGAGAGAGATGTAGAGATAAAGATTCTAGGCTCCTATGAGGGAAATAGAGATAGACAGAGATATGCTGGGCTCCTTTGAGTGAGAGAGAGAGTTTCTAAGCTTCTTAGAGAGCGACAGAGAAAGAGAGAGATGCTGGATTCCTTTGAGAGAGAGAGAGATAGGTAGATGCTTGTCTCCTCTGAGAGAGACAGAGGGAGAGAACTCTGTTGCTCCTTTCTGAGAGGGAGAGATACTAGGCTCCTTTGAGAGAGAAAGAGATATGCTAGGCTCCTTTCAGAGAAAGAGGAGAGCTAGAGAGACAGAGAGATGCTGGGTTCCTTTTAGAGAAAGAGAGACAGTGAGAGAGGGATCAGAAGCTCCTTTGAGAGAGAGAGAGGGAGAGAGAGAATATATGCTCCTAGGTGAGAGAGAGAGAGAGAGAGAGAGAGAGAGAGAGACAGATGCTTATCTCCTTTGAGAAAGAGAGAGATGGTAATCGCCTTTGAGAGAAAGAGAGAGATAGATGCTAGGCTACTTTGTCAGAGAGGGAGGGATGGTAGGCTCTTTGAGAGAGAGAGTAATGCTAGGATTTTAAGAGAGAGAGGGTGTGAGATGCTAGAATCCTTTGAGTGAGACAGAGAGATATATTCTAGGATTCTTTGAGAGAGAGAAAGAGACTGAGAGAGACAGAGATAGAGAGAGATGCTAGGCTCAATAGGACAGAGATAGGGAGGGAGAGAGAGAGATTCTAGGCTCCTTTGAGCGAAAGAGAGATATACAGAGACATGGAGATGCTAGGCTCCTTTGAGGTAGAGAGAGTCAGACAGAGAGAGAGAGGGATCCTTGGCTCTTTGAGAGAGAGCGTCAGGGAGAGAATATATGCTCCTTGGAGATAGAGAGGGAGAGATAGAGAGGGAGACAGAAATGCTTGTCTCCTTTGAGAGAGAGAGAGATAGCTGTGAGGCTCCTTTGTGAGAGAGGGAGATACTAGGCTCCTTTGAGAGAGAAAGAGATATGCTAGGGTCGTTTAAGAGAAAGAGTAGAGCGAGAGAGACAGAGAGATTCTTGGCTCCTTTGAGAGAAAGAGAGACAGAGAGAGAGGGATCCGAGGCTCCTTTGAGAGAGAGAGAGAGTATATATGCTCCTGGGAGAGAGAGAGAGAGACATAGACAGATGCTTGGCTCTTTTGAGGAAGAGAGAGACGCTTATCTCTTTGAGAGAAAGAGAGAGGGAGATGCTACGCTACTTTGTCAGAGAGAGCGGGATGGTAGGCTCCTCTGAGAGTGGGAGTGAGTGATGCTAGGTATCTCAGAGAGAGAAAGAGAGAGATGCTAGAGTCCTTTGAGTGAGAGAGAAAGAGATATTCTAGGATTCTTTGAGAGAGATTAAGAGATAGAGAGACAGAGATAGAGAGAGATTCTAGACTCATTTGAGACAGAGAGAGGCAGTAAAAGAGAGATTCAAGGCTCCTTTGAGCGAAAGAGAGAGATACAGAGACAGGGAGAAGCTAGGCACCTTTGAGGGAGAGAAAGACAGAGAGAGAGGGATCCTAGGCTCTTTGAGAGAGAGAGAGATTGAGGGAGAGAATATATGTTCCTTGGAGAGAGAGAGGGAGAGAGAAAGCGATAGAAAGAGACAAAGAGAGAGAGAGAGAGAGTGAGAGGGAGAGAGAGAGATGCTTGTGTCCTTTTAGAGAGAGAGAGTGTTTGTAAACTACTTAGAGAGAGACAGGGAAAGAGAGAGATCTTCGATTGCTTTGAGAGAGAGAGAGATAGATGCTTGTCTCCTTTGAGAGAGACAGAGAGAGAGCTCTGAGGCTCCTTTCTGAAAGAGAGACTGTAGGCTCCTTTGAGAGATAAAGTGATATGCTAGGCACCTTTGAGAGAAAGAGGAGGGCTAGAGAGGCAGAGAGATGCTGCGTTCCTTTTAGAGAAAGAGAGACAGTGAGAGAGGGATCAGAGGCTCCTTTGAGAGAGAGAGAGGGAGAGAGAGAATATATGCTCCTAGGTGAGAAAGAGACCTATAGAGTGATATGCTTAGCTCCTTTGAGAAAGAGAGAGATGTAATCTCCTTTGAGCGAAAGAGAGAGAGAGAGATGCTAGGCTCCTTTGAGAGAGAAAGATATATGCTTGGCTCCTTTGAGAGAAAGAGGAGAGTTAGACAGAGAGATGCTGGGTTCCTTTTAGAGAAAGAGAGACAGTGAGAGAGGGATCAGAGGATTCTTTGAGAGAGAGAGGGAGAGAGAGAATATATGCTCCCAGGTCAGAGAGAGAGAGACATAGAGAGAGAGATGCTTAGCTCCTCTGAGAAAGAGAGAGATGGTAATCTCCTTTGAGAGAAAGAGAGAGATAGATGCTAGGCGACTTTGTCAGAGAGGGAGGGGTGGTAGGCTCTTTGAGAGCGAGAGTAAGTGATGCTAGGATTCTTAGAGAGGGAAAGAGAGAGATCCTGGAATCCTTTGAGTGAGACAGAGAGATATATTCTAGGATTCTTTCAGAGACAGAGAGAGTCTGAGAGAGACCGAGAGAGAGGGAGATGCTAGGCTCAAATGAGAGAGAGAGAGAGAGGGAGGAAGAGAGAGAGATTCTAGGCTCCTTTGAGCGAAAGAGAGATATACAGATAAATGGAGATGCTAGGCTCCTTTGAGGGAGAGAGAGTCAGACAGAGATAGAGAGCAATCCTAGGCTCTTTGAGAGAGAGAGATAGAGAGGGAGAGAACATATGCTCCTTCTAGAGAGAGATTGAGGGAGAGAGAGAGAGAAAGAGAGAAAGAGAGAGAGACAGAGAGACAGCGACAAAGAGAGAGATGCTTGGGACGTTTTAGAGAGAGAGAGATCTGCTAAGCTTTTTGAGAGAAAGAGAAAGGAAGAGACAGAGAGAGATATGCTAGGCTCCTTGAGAGAGACTGAGGGAGAGAAAAGAGAGAGAGAGAGAGGCTAGGCTCCCGTGAACGAGAGAGTGAGAGAGATACATGCAAGGCTCCTTTGTGAGAGAGAGAGAGAGCGAGAGTGATTCTAGTATCCTTTGAGAAAGAGAGTGGGATTCTAGGCTCCTTTGTGAGAAAGTGGAGAGATGAAGCGACAGAGAGTTGCTATTCCCCTTTGAGAGAGAGAGAGATGCTAGACTTCTTAGACAGAGAGAGAGAAAAAGAGAGAGATGCTAGAATATTTGGAGAGAGAGAGAAATGCTATGCTCCTTTGAGAGAGAGAGAGAGAGGGAGAGAGGGAGAGGGAGAGAGCGAGTAAGAGAGAGATGCAGGGATCCTTTGATAGAAAGTGGAGAGATACAAAGAGAGATGTATGCTATTCTACTTTAAGAGAGAGAGGACAGAGAGAGAGGGATCATAGGCTCGTTTGAGAGAGAGAGAGAGAGAGAAATATAGACGATATGCTCCTTGGAGAGAGAGTGAGAGAGAGAGAAAGAGAGGGAGAGAGAGAGAGCAGCGAGGCTCTTTTGAGAGAGAGAGATGGAGAGATAAAGATTCTAGGCTCCTATGAGAGAAATAGAGATACATAGACAGACATATGCTGGGCTCCTTTGAGAGAGACTGAGGGAGAGAAGAGAGAGAGAGATGCTAGGCTCCTGTGAACAAGACAGTGAGAGAGATACATGCAAGGCTCCTTCGAGAGAGCGAGCGAGCGAGAGGGATTCTATTCTCCTTTGAGAAAGAGAGAGAGATTCTAGGCTCCTTTCAGAGAAAGTGCAGAGATAGAGAGACAGAGAGTTGCTATTCCCCTTTGAGAGAGAGAGATGCTAGACTTCTTAGACAGAGAGAGAGAAAAAGGGAGAGATGCTAGAATACTTGGAGAGAGAGATATATATGCTATGCTCCTTTGAGAGAGAGAAAGAGAGAGAGAGAGGGAGAGAGCGAGTGAGAGCAAGATACTGGGATCCTTTGATAGAAAGTGGAGAGATACAAAGAGAGATGTATGCTATTCAACTGTAAGAGCGAGAGGACAGAGAGAGAGGGATCATAGGCTAGATTGAGAGAGAGAGAGAAATATAGACGATATGCTCCTTGGAGAGAGAGTGAGAGAGAGAGAGAGAGAGGGAGAGAGAGAGAGCTGAGAGGCTCCTTTGAGAGAGAGAGATGTAGAGATAAAGATTCTAGGCTCCTATGAGGGAAATAGAGATAGACAGAGATATGCTGGGCTCCTTTGAGTGAGAGAGAGAGTTTCTAAGCTTCTTAGAGAGCGACAGAGAAAGAGAGAGATGCTGGATTCCTTTGAGAGAGAGAGAGATAGGTAGATGCTTGTCTCCTCTGAGAGAGACAGAGGGAGAGAACTCTGTTGCTCCTTTCTGAGAGGGAGAGATACTAGGCTCCTTTGAGAGAGAAAGAGATATGCTAGGCTCCTTTCAGAGAAAGAGGAGAGCTAGAGAGACAGAGAGATGCTGGGTTCCTTTTAGAGAAAGAGAGACAGTGAGAGAGGGATCAGAAGCTCCTTTGAGAGAGAGAGAGGGAGAGAGAGAATATATGCTCCTAGGTGAGAGAGAGAGAGAGAGAGAGAGAGAGAGAGAGACAGATGCTTATCTCCTTTGAGAAAGAGAGAGATGGTAATCGCCTTTGAGAGAAAGAGAGAGATAGATGCTAGGCTACTTTGTCAGAGAGGGAGGGATGGTAGGCTCTTTGAGAGAGAGAGTAATGCTAGGATTTTAAGAGAGAGAGGGTGTGAGATGCTAGAATCCTTTGAGTGAGACAGAGAGATATATTCTAGGATTCTTTGAGAGAGAGAAATAGACTGAGAGAGACAGAGATAGAGAGAGATGCTAGGCTCAATAGGACAGAGATAGGGAGGGAGAGAGAGAGATTCTAGGCTCCTTTGAGCGAAAGAGAGATATACAGAGACATGGAGATGCTAGGCTCCTTTGAGGTAGAGAGAGTCAGACAGAGAGAGAGAGGGATCCTTGGCTCTTTGAGAGAGAGCGTCAGGGAGAGAATATATGCTCCTTGGAGATAGAGAGGGAGAGATAGAGAGGGAGACAGAAATGCTTGTCTCCTTTGAGAGAGAGAGAGATAGCTGTGAGGCTCCTTTGTGAGAGAGGGAGATACTAGGCTCCTTTGAGAGAGAAAGAGATATGCTAGGGTCGTTTAAGAGAAAGAGTAGAGCGAGAGAGACAGAGAGATTCTTGGCTCCTTTGAGAGAAAGAGAGACAGAGAGAGAGGGATCCGAGGCTCCTTTGAGAGAGAGAGAGAGTATATATGCTCCTGGGAGAGAGAGAGAGAGACATAGACAGATGCTTGGCTCTTTTGAGGAAGAGAGAGACGCTTATCTCTTTGAGAGAAAGAGAGAGGGAGATGCTACGCTACTTTGTCAGAGAGAGCGGGATGGTAGGCTCCTCTGAGAGTGGGAGTGAGTGATGCTAGGTATCTCAGAGAGAGAAAGAGAGAGATGCTAGAGTCCTTTGAGTGAGAGAGAAAGAGATATTCTAGGATTCTTTGAGAGAGATTAAGAGATAGAGAGACAGAGATAGAGAGAGATTCTAGACTCATTTGAGACAGAGAGAGGCAGTAAAAGAGAGATTCAAGGCTCCTTTGAGCGAAAGAGAGAGATACAGAGACAGGGAGAAGCTAGGCACCTTTGAGGGAGAGAAAGACAGAGAGAGAGGGATCCTAGGCTCTTTGAGAGAGAGAGAGATTGAGGGAGAGAATATATGTTCCTTGGAGAGAGAGAGGGAGAGAGAAAGCGATAGAAAGAGACAAAGAGAGAGAGAGAGAGAGTGAGAGGGAGAGAGAGAGATGCTTGTGTCCTTTTAGAGAGAGAGAGTGTTTGTAAACTACTTAGAGAGAGACAGGGAAAGAGAGAGATCTTCGATTGCTTTGAGAGAGAGAGAGATAGATGCTTGTCTCCTTTGAGAGAGACAGAGAGAGAGCTCTGAGGCTCCTTTCTGAAAGAGAGACTGTAGGCTCCTTTGAGAGATAAAGTGATATGCTAGGCACCTTTGAGAGAAAGAGGAGGGCTAGAGAGGCAGAGAGATGCTGCGTTCCTTTTAGAGAAAGAGAGACAGTGAGAGAGGGATCAGAGGCTCCTTTGAGAGAGAGAGAGGGAGAGAGAGAATATATGCTCCTAGGTGAGAAAGAGACCTATAGAGTGATATGCTTAGCTCCTTTGAGAAAGAGAGAGATGTAATCTCCTTTGAGCGAAAGAGAGAGAGAGAGATGCTAGGCTCCTTTGAGAGAGAAAGATATATGCTTGGCTCCTTTGAGAGAAAGAGGAGAGTTAGACAGAGAGATGCTGGGTTCCTTTTAGAGAAAGAGAGACAGTGAGAGAGGGATCAGAGGATTCTTTGAGAGAGAGAGGGAGAGAGAGAATATATGCTCCCAGGTCAGAGAGAGAGAGACATAGAGAGAGAGATGCTTAGCTCCTCTGAGAAAGAGAGAGATGGTAATCTCCTTTGAGAGAAAGAGAGAGATAGATGCTAGGCGACTTTGTCAGAGAGGGAGGGGTGGTAGGCTCTTTGAGAGCGAGAGTAAGTGATGCTAGGATTCTTAGAGAGGGAAAGAGAGAGATCCTGGAATCCTTTGAGTGAGACAGAGAGATATATTCTAGGATTCTTTCAGAGACAGAGAGAGTCTGAGAGAGACCGAGAGAGAGGGAGATGCTAGGCTCAAATGAGAGAGAGAGAGAGAGGGAGGAAGAGAGAGAGATTCTAGGCTCCTTTGAGCGAAAGAGAGATATACAGATAAATGGAGATGCTAGGCTCCTTTGAGGGAGAGAGAGTCAGACAGAGATAGAGAGCAATCCTAGGCTCTTTGAGAGAGAGAGATAGAGAGGGAGAGAACATATGCTCCTTCTAGAGAGAGATTGAGGGAGAGAGAGAGAGAAAGAGAGAAAGAGAGAGAGACAGAGAGACAGCGACAAAGAGAGAGATGCTTGGGACGTTTTAGAGAGAGAGAGATCTGCTAAGCTTTTTGAGAGAAAGAGAAAGGAAGAGACAGAGAGAGATATGCTAGGCTCCTTGAGAGAGACTGAGGGAGAGAAAAGAGAGAGAGAGAGAGGCTAGGCTCCCGTGAACGAGAGAGTGAGAGAGATACATGCAAGGCTCCTTTGTGAGAGAGAGAGAGAGCGAGAGTGATTCTAGTATCCTTTGAGAAAGAGAGTGGGATTCTAGGCTCCTTTGTGAGAAAGTGGAGAGATGAAGCGACAGAGAGTTGCTATTCCCCTTTGAGAGAGAGAGAGATGCTAGACTTCTTAGACAGAGAGAGAGAAAAAGAGAGAGATGCTAGAATATTTGGAGAGAGAGAGAAATGCTATGCTCCTTTGAGAGAGAGAGAGAGAGGGAGAGAGGGAGAGGGAGAGAGCGAGTAAGAGAGAGATGCAGGGATCCTTTGATAGAAAGTGGAGAGATACAAAGAGAGATGTATGCTATTCTACTTTAAGAGAGAGAGGACAGAGAGAGAGGGATCATAGGCTCGTTTGAGAGAGAGAGAGAGAGAGAAATATAGACGATATGCTCCTTGGAGAGAGAGTGAGAGAGAGAGAAAGAGAGGGAGAGAGAGAGAGCAGCGAGGCTCTTTTGAGAGAGAGAGATGGAGAGATAAAGATTCTAGGCTCCTATGAGAGAAATAGAGATACATAGACAGACATATGCTGGGCTCCTTTGAGAGAGACTGAGGGAGAGAAGAGAGAGAGAGATGCTAGGCTCCTGTGAACAAGACAGTGAGAGAGATACATGCAAGGCTCCTTCGAGAGAGCGAGCGAGCGAGAGGGATTCTATTCTCCTTTGAGAAAGAGAGAGAGATTCTAGGCTCCTTTCAGAGAAAGTGCAGAGATAGAGAGACAGAGAGTTGCTATTCCCCTTTGAGAGAGAGAGATGCTAGACTTCTTAGACAGAGAGAGAGAAAAAGGGAGAGATGCTAGAATACTTGGAGAGAGAGATATATATGCTATGCTCCTTTGAGAGAGAGAAAGAGAGAGAGAGAGGGAGAGAGCGAGTGAGAGCAAGATACTGGGATCCTTTGATAGAAAGTGGAGAGATACAAAGAGAGATGTATGCTATTCAACTGTAAGAGCGAGAGGACAGAGAGAGAGGGATCATAGGCTAGATTGAGAGAGAGAGAGAAATATAGACGATATGCTCCTTGGAGAGAGAGTGAGAGAGAGAGAGAGAGAGGGAGAGAGAGAGAGCTGAGAGGCTCCTTTGAGAGAGAGAGATGTAGAGATAAAGATTCTAGGCTCCTATGAGGGAAATAGAGATAGACAGAGATATGCTGGGCTCCTTTGAGTGAGAGAGAGAGTTTCTAAGCTTCTTAGAGAGCGACAGAGAAAGAGAGAGATGCTGGATTCCTTTGAGAGAGAGAGAGATAGGTAGATGCTTGTCTCCTCTGAGAGAGACAGAGGGAGAGAACTCTGTTGCTCCTTTCTGAGAGGGAGAGATACTAGGCTCCTTTGAGAGAGAAAGAGATATGCTAGGCTCCTTTCAGAGAAAGAGGAGAGCTAGAGAGACAGAGAGATGCTGGGTTCCTTTTAGAGAAAGAGAGACAGTGAGAGAGGGATCAGAAGCTCCTTTGAGAGAGAGAGAGGGAGAGAGAGAATATATGCTCCTAGGTGAGAGAGAGAGAGAGAGAGAGAGAGAGAGAGACAGATGCTTATCTCCTTTGAGAAAGAGAGAGATGGTAATCGCCTTTGAGAGAAAGAGAGAGATAGATGCTAGGCTACTTTGTCAGAGAGGGAGGGATGGTAGGCTCTTTGAGAGAGAGAGTAATGCTAGGATTTTAAGAGAGAGAGGGTGTGAGATGCTAGAATCCTTTGAGTGAGACAGAGAGATATATTCTAGGATTCTTTGAGAGAGAGAAAGAGACTGAGAGAGACAGAGATAGAGAGAGATGCTAGGCTCAATAGGACAGAGATAGGGAGGGAGAGAGAGAGATTCTAGGCTCCTTTGAGCGAAAGAGAGATATACAGAGACATGGAGATGCTAGGCTCCTTTGAGGTAGAGAGAGTCAGACAGAGAGAGAGAGGGATCCTTGGCTCTTTGAGAGAGAGCGTCAGGGAGAGAATATATGCTCCTTGGAGATAGAGAGGGAGAGATAGAGAGGGAGACAGAAATGCTTGTCTCCTTTGAGAGAGAGAGAGATAGCTGTGAGGCTCCTTTGTGAGAGAGGGAGATACTAGGCTCCTTTGAGAGAGAAAGAGATATGCTAGGGTCGTTTAAGAGAAAGAGTAGAGCGAGAGAGACAGAGAGATTCTTGGCTCCTTTGAGAGAAAGAGAGACAGAGAGAGAGGGATCCGAGGCTCCTTTGAGAGAGAGAGAGAGTATATATGCTCCTGGGAGAGAGAGAGAGAGACATAGACAGATGCTTGGCTCTTTTGAGGAAGAGAGAGACGCTTATCTCTTTGAGAGAAAGAGAGAGGGAGATGCTACGCTACTTTGTCAGAGAGAGCGGGATGGTAGGCTCCTCTGAGAGTGGGAGTGAGTGATGCTAGGTATCTCAGAGAGAGAAAGAGAGAGATGCTAGAGTCCTTTGAGTGAGAGAGAAAGAGATATTCTAGGATTCTTTGAGAGAGATTAAGAGATAGAGAGACAGAGATAGAGAGAGATTCTAGACTCATTTGAGACAGAGAGAGGCAGTAAAAGAGAGATTCAAGGCTCCTTTGAGCGAAAGAGAGAGATACAGAGACAGGGAGAAGCTAGGCACCTTTGAGGGAGAGAAAGACAGAGAGAGAGGGATCCTAGGCTCTTTGAGAGAGAGAGAGATTGAGGGAGAGAATATATGTTCCTTGGAGAGAGAGAGGGAGAGAGAAAGCGATAGAAAGAGACAAAGAGAGAGAGAGAGAGAGTGAGAGGGAGAGAGAGAGATGCTTGTGTCCTTTTAGAGAGAGAGAGTGTTTGTAAACTACTTAGAGAGAGACAGGGAAAGAGAGAGATCTTCGATTGCTTTGAGAGAGAGAGAGATAGATGCTTGTCTCCTTTGAGAGAGACAGAGAGAGAGCTCTGAGGCTCCTTTCTGAAAGAGAGACTGTAGGCTCCTTTGAGAGATAAAGTGATATGCTAGGCACCTTTGAGAGAAAGAGGAGGGCTAGAGAGGCAGAGAGATGCTGCGTTCCTTTTAGAGAAAGAGAGACAGTGAGAGAGGGATCAGAGGCTCCTTTGAGAGAGAGAGAGGGAGAGAGAGAATATATGCTCCTAGGTGAGAAAGAGACCTATAGAGTGATATGCTTAGCTCCTTTGAGAAAGAGAGAGATGTAATCTCCTTTGAGCGAAAGAGAGAGAGAGAGATGCTAGGCTCCTTTGAGAGAGAAAGATATATGCTTGGCTCCTTTGAGAGAAAGAGGAGAGTTAGACAGAGAGATGCTGGGTTCCTTTTAGAGAAAGAGAGACAGTGAGAGAGGGATCAGAGGATTCTTTGAGAGAGAGAGGGAGAGAGAGAATATATGCTCCCAGGTCAGAGAGAGAGAGACATAGAGAGAGAGATGCTTAGCTCCTCTGAGAAAGAGAGAGATGGTAATCTCCTTTGAGAGAAAGAGAGAGATAGATGCTAGGCGACTTTGTCAGAGAGGGAGGGGTGGTAGGCTCTTTGAGAGCGAGAGTAAGTGATGCTAGGATTCTTAGAGAGGGAAAGAGAGAGATCCTGGAATCCTTTGAGTGAGACAGAGAGATATATTCTAGGATTCTTTCAGAGACAGAGAGAGTCTGAGAGAGACCGAGAGAGAGGGAGATGCTAGGCTCAAATGAGAGAGAGAGAGAGAGGGAGGAAGAGAGAGAGATTCTAGGCTCCTTTGAGCGAAAGAGAGATATACAGATAAATGGAGATGCTAGGCTCCTTTGAGGGAGAGAGAGTCAGACAGAGATAGAGAGCAATCCTAGGCTCTTTGAGAGAGAGAGATAGAGAGGGAGAGAACATATGCTCCTTCTAGAGAGAGATTGAGGGAGAGAGAGAGAGAAAGAGAGAAAGAGAGAGAGACAGAGAGACAGCGACAAAGAGAGAGATGCTTGGGACGTTTTAGAGAGAGAGAGATCTGCTAAGCTTTTTGAGAGAAAGAGAAAGGAAGAGACAGAGAGAGATATGCTAGGCTCCTTGAGAGAGACTGAGGGAGAGAAAAGAGAGAGAGAGAGAGGCTAGGCTCCCGTGAACGAGAGAGTGAGAGAGATACATGCAAGGCTCCTTTGTGAGAGAGAGAGAGAGCGAGAGTGATTCTAGTATCCTTTGAGAAAGAGAGTGGGATTCTAGGCTCCTTTGTGAGAAAGTGGAGAGATGAAGCGACAGAGAGTTGCTATTCCCCTTTGAGAGAGAGAGAGATGCTAGACTTCTTAGACAGAGAGAGAGAAAAAGAGAGAGATGCTAGAATATTTGGAGAGAGAGAGAAATGCTATGCTCCTTTGAGAGAGAGAGAGAGAGGGAGAGAGGGAGAGGGAGAGAGCGAGTAAGAGAGAGATGCAGGGATCCTTTGATAGAAAGTGGAGAGATACAAAGAGAGATGTATGCTATTCTACTTTAAGAGAGAGAGGACAGAGAGAGAGGGATCATAGGCTCGTTTGAGAGAGAGAGAGAGAGAGAAATATAGACGATATGCTCCTTGGAGAGAGAGTGAGAGAGAGAGAAAGAGAGGGAGAGAGAGAGAGCAGCGAGGCTCTTTTGAGAGAGAGAGATGGAGAGATAAAGATTCTAGGCTCCTATGAGAGAAATAGAGATACATAGACAGACATATGCTGGGCTCCTTTGAGAGAGACTGAGGGAGAGAAGAGAGAGAGAGATGCTAGGCTCCTGTGAACAAGACAGTGAGAGAGATACATGCAAGGCTCCTTCGAGAGAGCGAGCGAGCGAGAGGGATTCTATTCTCCTTTGAGAAAGAGAGAGAGATTCTAGGCTCCTTTCAGAGAAAGTGCAGAGATAGAGAGACAGAGAGTTGCTATTCCCCTTTGAGAGAGAGAGATGCTAGACTTCTTAGACAGAGAGAGAGAAAAAGGGAGAGATGCTAGAATACTTGGAGAGAGAGATATATATGCTATGCTCCTTTGAGAGAGAGAAAGAGAGAGAGAGAGGGAGAGAGCGAGTGAGAGCAAGATACTGGGATCCTTTGATAGAAAGTGGAGAGATACAAAGAGAGATGTATGCTATTCAACTGTAAGAGAGAGAGGACAGAGAGAGAGGGATCATAGGCTAGATTGAGAGAGAGAGAGAAATATAGACGATATGCTCCTTGGAGAGAGAGAGAGAGAGAGAGAGAGAGAGGGAGAGAGAGAGAGCTGAGAGGCTCCTTTGAGAGAGAGAGATGTAGAGATAAAGATTCTAGGCTCCTATGAGGGAAATAGAGATAGACAGAGATATGCTGGGCTCCTTTGAGTGAGAGAGAGAGTTTCTAAGCTTCTTAGAGAGCGACAGAGAAAGAGAGAGATGCTGGATTCCTTTGAGAGAGAGAGAGATAGATAGATGCTTGTCTCCTCTGAGAGAGACAGAGGGAGAGAACTCTGTTGCTCCTTTCTGAGAGGGAGAGATACTAGGCTCCTTTGAGAGAGAAAGAGATATGCTAGGCTCCTTTCAGAGAAAGAGGAGAGCTAGAGAGACAGAGAGATGCTGGGTTCCTTTTAGAGAAAGAGAGACAGTGAGAGAGGGATCAGAAGCTCCTTTGAGAGAGAGAGAGGGAGAGAGAGAATATATGCTCCTAGGCGAGAAAGAGAGAGAGAGAGAGAGAGAGAGAGAGAGACAGATGCTTATCTCCTTTGAGAAAGAGAGAGATGGTAATCGCCTTTGAGAGAAAGAGAGAGATAGATGCTAGGCTACTTTGTCAGAGAGGGAGGGATGGTAGGCTCTTTGAGAGAGAGAGTAATGCTAGGATTTTAAGAGAGAGAGGGAGTGAGATGCTAGAATCCTTTGAGTGAGACAGAGAGATATATTCTAGGATTCTTTGAGAGAGAGAAAGAGACTGAGAGAGACAGAGATAGAGAGAGATGCTAGGCTCAATAGGACAGAGATAGGGAGGGAGAGAGAGAGATTCTAGGCTCCTTTGAGCGAAAGAGAGATATACAGAGACATGGAGATGCTAGGCTCCTTTGAGGTAGAGAGAGTCAGACAGAGAGAGAGAGGGATCCTTGGCTCTTTGAGAGAGAGCGTCAGGGAGAGAATATATGCTCCTTGGAGATAGAGAGGGAGAGATAGAGAGGGAGACAGAAATGCTTGTCTCCTTTGAGAGAGAGAGAGATAGCTGTGAGGCTCCTTTGTGAGAGAGGGAGATACTAGGCTCCTTTGAGAGAGAAAGAGATATGCTAGGGTCGTTTAAGAGAAAGAGTAGAGCGAGAGAGACAGAGAGATTCTTGGCTCCTTTGAGAGAAAGAGAGACAGAGAGAGAGGGATCCGAGGCTCCTTTGAGAGAGAGAGAGAGTATATATGCTCCTGGGAGAGAGAGAGAGAGACATAGACAGATGCTTGGCTCTTTTGAGGAAGAGAGATACGCTTATCTCTTTGAGAGAAAGAGAGAGGGAGATGCTACGCTACTTTGTCAGAGAGAGCGGGATGGTAGGCTCCTCTGAGAGTGGGAGTGAGTGATGCTAGGTATCTCAGAGAGAGAAAGAGAGAGATGCTAGAGTCCTTTGAGTGAGAGAGAAAGAGATATTCTAGGATTCTTTGAGAGAGATTAAGAGATAGAGAGACAGAGATAGAGAGAGATTCTAGACTCATTTGAGACAGAGAGAGGCAGTAAAAGAGAGATTCAAGGCTCCTTTGAGCGAAAGAGAGAGATACAGAGACAGGGAGAAGCTAGGCACCTTTGAGGGAGAGAAAGACAGAGAGAGAGGGATCCTAGGCTCTTTGAGAGAGAGAGAGATTGAGGGAGAGAATATATGTTCCTTGGAGAGAGAGAGGGAGAGAGAAAGCGATAGAAAGAGACAAAGAGAGAGAGAGAGAGAGTGAGAGGGAGAGAGAGAGATGCTTGTGTCCTTTTAGAGAGAGAGAGTGTTTGTAAACTACTTAGAGAGAGACAGGGAAAGAGAGAGATCTTCGATTGCTTTGAGAGAGAGAGAGATAGATGCTTGTCTCCTTTGAGAGAGACAGAGAGAGAGCTCTGAGGCTCCTTTCTGAAAGAGAGACTGTAGGCTCCTTTGAGAGATAAAGTGATATGCTAGGCACCTTTGAGAGAAAGAGGAGGGCTAGAGAGGCAGAGAGATGCTGCGTTCCTTTTAGAGAAAGAGAGACAGTGAGAGAGGGATCAGAGGCTCCTTTGAGAGAGAGAGAGGGAGAGAGAGAATATATGCTCCTAGGTGAGAAAGAGACCTATAGAGTGATATGCTTAGCTCCTTTGAGAAAGAGAGAGATGTAATCTCCTTTGAGCGAAAGAGAGAGAGAGAGATGCTAGGCTCCTTTGAGAGAGAAAGATATATGCTTGGCTCCTTTGAGAGAAAGAGGAGAGTTAGACAGAGAGATGCTGGGTTCCTTTTAGAGAAAGAGAGACAGTGAGAGAGGGATCAGAGGATTCTTTGAGAGAGAGAGGGAGAGAGAGAATATATGCTCCCAGGTCAGAGAGAGAGAGACATAGAGAGAGAGATGCTTAGCTCCTCTGAGAAAGAGAGAGATGGTAATCTCCTTTGAGAGAAAGAGAGAGATAGATGCTAGGCGACTTTGTCAGAGAGGGAGGGGTGGTAGGCTCTTTGAGAGCGAGAGTAAGTGATGCTAGGATTCTTAGAGAGGGAAAGAGAGAGATCCTGGAATCCTTTGAGTGAGACAGAGAGATATATTCTAGGATTCTTTCAGAGACAGAGAGAGTCTGAGAGAGACCGAGAGAGAGGGAGATGCTAGGCTCAAATGAGAGAGAGAGAGAGAGGGAGGAAGAGAGAGAGATTCTAGGCTCCTTTGAGCGAAAGAGAGATATACAGATAAATGGAGATGCTAGGCTCCTTTGAGGGAGAGAGAGTCAGACAGAGATAGAGAGCAATCCTAGGCTCTTTGAGAGAGAGAGATAGAGAGGGAGAGAACATATGCTCCTTCTAGAGAGAGATTGAGGGAGAGAGAGAGAGAAAGAGAGAAAGAGAGAGAGACAGAGAGACAGCGACAAAGAGAGAGATGCTTGGGACGTTTTAGAGAGAGAGAGATCTGCTAAGCTTTTTGAGAGAAAGAGAAAGGAAGAGACAGAGAGAGATATGCTAGGCTCCTTGAGAGAGACTGAGGGAGAGAAAAGAGAGAGAGAGAGAGGCTAGGCTCCCGTGAACGAGAGAGTGAGAGAGATACATGCAAGGCTCCTTTGTGAGAGAGAGAGAGAGCGAGAGTGATTCTAGTATCCTTTGAGAAAGAGAGTGGGATTCTAGGCTCCTTTGTGAGAAAGTGGAGAGATGAAGCGACAGAGAGTTGCTATTCCCCTTTGAGAGAGAGAGAGATGCTAGACTTCTTAGACAGAGAGAGAGAAAAAGAGAGAGATGCTAGAATATTTGGAGAGAGAGAGAAATGCTATGCTCCTTTGAGAGAGAGAGAGAGAGGGAGAGAGGGAGAGGGAGAGAGCGAGTAAGAGAGAGATGCAGGGATCCTTTGATAGAAAGTGGAGAGATACAAAGAGAGATGTATGCTATTCTACTTTAAGAGAGAGAGGACAGAGAGAGAGGGATCATAGGCTCGTTTGAGAGAGAGAGAGAGAGAGAAATATAGACGATATGCTCCTTGGAGAGAGAGTGAGAGAGAGAGAAAGAGAGGGAGAGAGAGAGAGCAGCGAGGCTCTTTTGAGAGAGAGAGATGGAGAGATAAAGATTCTAGGCTCCTATGAGAGAAATAGAGATACATAGACAGACATATGCTGGGCTCCTTTGAGAGAGACTGAGGGAGAGAAGAGAGAGAGAGATGCTAGGCTCCTGTGAACAAGACAGTGAGAGAGATACATGCAAGGCTCCTTCGAGAGAGCGAGCGAGCGAGAGGGATTCTATTCTCCTTTGAGAAAGAGAGAGAGATTCTAGGCTCCTTTCAGAGAAAGTGCAGAGATAGAGAGACAGAGAGTTGCTATTCCCCTTTGAGAGAGAGAGATGCTAGACTTCTTAGACAGAGAGAGAGAAAAAGGGAGAGATGCTAGAATACTTGGAGAGAGAGATATATATGCTATGCTCCTTTGAGAGAGAGAAAGAGAGAGAGAGAGGGAGAGAGCGAGTGAGAGCAAGATACTGGGATCCTTTGATAGAAAGTGGAGAGATACAAAGAGAGATGTATGCTATTCAACTGTAAGAGAGAGAGGACAGAGAGAGAGGGATCATAGGCTAGATTGAGAGAGAGAGAGAAATATAGACGATATGCTCCTTGGAGAGAGAGAGAGAGAGAGAGAGAGGGAGAGAGAGAGAGCTGAGAGGCTCCTTTGAGAGAGAGAGATGTAGAGATAAAGATTCTAGGCTCCTATGAGGGAAATAGAGATAGACAGAGATATGCTGGGCTCCTTTGAGTGAGAGAGAGAGTTTCTAAGCTTCTTAGAGAGCGACAGAGAAAGAGAGAGATGCTGGATTCCTTTGAGAGAGAGAGAGATAGATAGATGCTTGTCTCCTCTGAGAGAGACAGAGGGAGAGAACTCTGTTGCTCCTTTCTGAGAGGGAGAGATACTAGGCTCCTTTGAGAGAGAAAGAGATATGCTAGGCTCCTTTCAGAGAAAGAGGAGAGCTAGAGAGACAGAGAGATGCTGGGTTCCTTTTAGAGAAAGAGAGACAGTGAGAGAGGGATCAGAAGCTCCTTTGAGAGAGAGAGAGGGAGAGAGAGAATATATGCTCCTAGGTGAGAGAGAGAGAGAGAGAGAGAGAGAGAGAGAGAGAGAGACAGATGCTTATCTCCTTTGAGAAAGAGAGAGATGGTAATCGCCTTTGAGAGAAAGAGAGAGATAGATGCTAGGCTACTTTGTCAGAGAGGGAGGGATGGTAGGCTCTTTGAGAGAGAGAGTAATGCTAGGATTTTAAGAGAGAGAGGGAGTGAGATGCTAGAATCCTTTGAGTGAGACAGAGAGATATATTCTAGGATTCTTTGAGAGAGAGAAAGAGACTGAGAGAGACAGAGATAGAGAGAGATGCTAGGCTCAATAGGACAGAGATAGGGAGGGAGAGAGAGAGATTCTAGGCTCCTTTGAGCGAAAGAGAGATATACAGAGACATGGAGATGCTAGGCTCCTTTGAGGTAGAGAGAGTCAGACAGAGAGAGAGAGGGATCCTTGGCTCTTTGAGAGAGAGCGTCAGGGAGAGAATATATGCTCCTTGGAGATAGAGAGGGAGAGATAGAGAGGGAGACAGAAATGCTTGTCTCCTTTGAGAGAGAGAGATAGCTGTGAGGCTCCTTTGTGAGAGAGGGAGATACTAGGCTCCTTTGAGAGAGAAAGAGATATGCTAGGGTCGTTTAAGAGAAAGAGTAGAGCGAGAGAGACAGAGAGATTCTTGGCTCCTTTGAGAGAAAGAGAGACAGAGAGAGAGGGATCCGAGGCTCCTTTGAGAGAGAGAGAGAGTATATATGCTCCTGGGAGAGAGAGAGAGAGACATAGACAGATGCTTGGCTCTTTTGAGGAAGAGAGAGACGCTTATCTCTTTGAGAGAAAGAGAGAGGGAGATGCTACGCTACTTTGTCAGAGAGAGCGGGATGGTAGGCTCCTCTGAGAGTGGGAGTGAGTGATGCTAGGTATCTCAGAGAGAGAAAGAGAGAGATGCTAGAGTCCTTTGAGTGAGAGAGAAAGAGATATTCTAGGATTCTTTGAGAGAGATTAAGAGATAGAGAGACAGAGATAGAGAGAGATTCTAGACTCATTTGAGACAGAGAGAGGCAGTAAAAGAGAGATTCAAGGCTCCTTTGAGCGAAAGAGAGAGATACAGAGACAGGGAGAAGCTAGGCACCTTTGAGGGAGAGAAAGACAGAGAGAGAGGGATCCTAGGCTCTTTGAGAGAGAGAGAGAGATTGAGGGAGAGAATATATGTTCCTTGGAGAGAGAGAGGGAGAGAGAAAGCGATAGAAAGAGACAAAGAGAGAGAGAGAGAGAGTGAGAGGGAGAGAGAGAGATGCTTGTGTCCTTTTAGAGAGAGAGAGTGTTTGTAAACTACTTAGAGAGAGACAGGGAAAGAGAGAGATCTTCGATTGCTTTGAGAGAGAGAGAGATAGATGCTTGTCTCCTTTGAGAGAGACAGAGAGAGAGCTCTGAGGCTCCTTTCTGAAAGAGAGACTGTAGGCTCCTTTGAGAGATAAAGTGATATGCTAGGCACCTTTGAGAGAAAGAGGAGGGCTAGAGAGGCAGAGAGATGCTGCGTTCCTTTTAGAGAAAGAGAGACAGTGAGAGAGGGATCAGAGGCTCCTTTGAGAGAGAGAGAGGGAGAGAGAGAATATATGCTCCTAGGTGAGAAAGAGACCTATAGAGTGATATGCTTAGCTCCTTTGAGAAAGAGAGAGATGTAATCTCCTTTGAGCGAAAGAGAGAGAGAGAGATGCTAGGCTCCTTTGAGAGAGAAAGATATATGCTTGGCTCCTTTGAGAGAAAGAGGAGAGTTAGACAGAGAGATGCTGGGTTCCTTTTAGAGAAAGAGAGACAGTGAGAGAGGGATCAGAGGATTCTTTGAGAGAGAGAGGGAGAGAGAGAATATATGCTCCCAGGTCAGAGAGAGAGAGACATAGAGAGAGAGATGCTTAGCTCCTCTGAGAAAGAGAGAGATGGTAATCTCCTTTGAGAGAAAGAGAGAGATAGATGCTAGGCGACTTTGTCAGAGAGGGAGGGGTGGTAGGCTCTTTGAGAGCGAGAGTAAGTGATGCTAGGATTCTTAGAGAGGGAAAGAGAGAGATCCTGGAATCCTTTGAGTGAGACAGAGAGATATATTCTAGGATTCTTTCAGAGACAGAGAGAGTCTGAGAGAGACCGAGAGAGAGGGAGATGCTAGGCTCAAATGAGAGAGAGAGAGAGAGGGAGGAAGAGAGAGAGATTCTAGGCTCCTTTGAGCGAAAGAGAGATATACAGATAAATGGAGATGCTAGGCTCCTTTGAGGGAGAGAGAGTCAGACAGAGATAGAGAGCAATCCTAGGCTCTTTGAGAGAGAGAGATAGAGAGGGAGAGAACATATGCTCCTTCTAGAGAGAGATTGAGGGAGAGAGAGAGAGAAAGAGAGAAAGAGAGAGAGACAGAGAGACAGCGACAAAGAGAGAGATGCTTGGGACGTTTTAGAGAGAGAGAGATCTGCTAAGCTTTTTGAGAGAAAGAGAAAGGAAGAGACAGAGAGAGATATGCTAGGCTCCTTGAGAGAGACTGAGGGAGAGAAAAGAGAGAGAGAGAGAGGCTAGGCTCCCGTGAACGAGAGAGTGAGAGAGATACATGCAAGGCTCCTTTGTGAGAGAGAGAGAGAGCGAGAGTGATTCTAGTATCCTTTGAGAAAGAGAGTGGGATTCTAGGCTCCTTTGTGAGAAAGTGGAGAGATGAAGCGACAGAGAGTTGCTATTCCCCTTTGAGAGAGAGAGAGATGCTAGACTTCTTAGACAGAGAGAGAGAAAAAGAGAGAGATGCTAGAATATTTGGAGAGAGAGAGAAATGCTATGCTCCTTTGAGAGAGAGAGAGAGAGGGAGAGAGGGAGAGGGAGAGAGCGAGTAAGAGAGAGATGCAGGGATCCTTTGATAGAAAGTGGAGAGATACAAAGAGAGATGTATGCTATTCTACTTTAAGAGAGAGAGGACAGAGAGAGAGGGATCATAGGCTCGTTTGAGAGAGAGAGAGAGAGAGAAATATAGACGATATGCTCCTTGGAGAGAGAGTGAGAGAGAGAGAAAGAGAGGGAGAGAGAGAGAGCAGCGAGGCTCTTTTGAGAGAGAGAGATGGAGAGATAAAGATTCTAGGCTCCTATGAGAGAAATAGAGATACATAGACAGACATATGCTGGGCTCCTTTGAGAGAGACTGAGGGAGAGAAGAGAGAGAGAGATGCTAGGCTCCTGTGAACAAGACAGTGAGAGAGATACATGCAAGGCTCCTTCGAGAGAGCGAGCGAGCGAGAGGGATTCTATTCTCCTTTGAGAAAGAGAGAGAGATTCTAGGCTCCTTTCAGAGAAAGTGCAGAGATAGAGAGACAGAGAGTTGCTATTCCCCTTTGAGAGAGAGAGATGCTAGACTTCTTAGACAGAGAGAGAGAAAAAGGGAGAGATGCTAGAATACTTGGAGAGAGAGATATATATGCTATGCTCCTTTGAGAGAGAGAAAGAGAGAGAGAGAGGGAGAGAGCGAGTGAGAGCAAGATACTGGGATCCTTTGATAGAAAGTGGAGAGATACAAAGAGAGATGTATGCTATTCAACTGTAAGAGAGAGAGGACAGAGAGAGAGGGATCATAGGCTAGATTGAGAGAGAGAGAGAAATATAGACGATATGCTCCTTGGAGAGAGAGAGAGAGAGAGAGAGAGGGAGAGAGAGAGAGCTGAGAGGCTCCTTTGAGAGAGAGAGATGTAGAGATAAAGATTCTAGGCTCCTATGAGGGAAATAGAGATAGACAGAGATATGCTGGGCTCCTTTGAGTGAGAGAGAGAGTTTCTAAGCTTCTTAGAGAGCGACAGAGAAAGAGAGAGATGCTGGATTCCTTTGAGAGAGAGAGAGATAGATAGATGCTTGTCTCCTCTGAGAGAGACAGAGGGAGAGAACTCTGTTGCTCCTTTCTGAGAGGGAGAGATACTAGGCTCCTTTGAGAGAGAAAGAGATATGCTAGGCTCCTTTCAGAGAAAGAGGAGAGCTAGAGAGACAGAGAGATGCTGGGTTCCTTTTAGAGAAAGAGAGACAGTGAGAGAGGGATCAGAAGCTCCTTTGAGAGAGAGAGAGGGAGAGAGAGAATATATGCTCCTAGGTGAGAGAGAGAGAGAGAGAGAGAGAGAGAGAGAGAGAGAGACAGATGCTTATCTCCTTTGAGAAAGAGAGAGATGGTAATCGCCTTTGAGAGAAAGAGAGAGATAGATGCTAGGCTACTTTGTCAGAGAGGGAGGGATGGTAGGCTCTTTGAGAGAGAGAGTAATGCTAGGATTTTAAGAGAGAGAGGGAGTGAGATGCTAGAATCCTTTGAGTGAGACAGAGAGATATATTCTAGGATTCTTTGAGAGAGAGAAAGAGACTGAGAGAGACAGAGATAGAGAGAGATGCTAGGCTCAATAGGACAGAGATAGGGAGGGAGAGAGAGAGATTCTAGGCTCCTTTGAGCGAAAGAGAGATATACAGAGACATGGAGATGCTAGGCTCCTTTGAGGTAGAGAGAGTCAGACAGAGAGAGAGAGGGATCCTTGGCTCTTTGAGAGAGAGCGTCAGGGAGAGAATATATGCTCCTTGGAGATAGAGAGGGAGAGATAGAGAGGGAGACAGAAATGCTTGTCTCCTTTGAGAGAGAGAGATAGCTGTGAGGCTCCTTTGTGAGAGAGGGAGATACTAGGCTCCTTTGAGAGAGAAAGAGATATGCTAGGGTCGTTTAAGAGAAAGAGTAGAGCGAGAGAGACAGAGAGATTCTTGGCTCCTTTGAGAGAAAGAGAGACAGAGAGAGAGGGATCCGAGGCTCCTTTGAGAGAGAGAGAGAGTATATATGCTCCTGGGAGAGAGAGAGAGAGACATAGACAGATGCTTGGCTCTTTTGAGGAAGAGAGAGACGCTTATCTCTTTGAGAGAAAGAGAGAGGGAGATGCTACGCTACTTTGTCAGAGAGAGCGGGATGGTAGGCTCCTCTGAGAGTGGGAGTGAGTGATGCTAGGTATCTCAGAGAGAGAAAGAGAGAGATGCTAGAGTCCTTTGAGTGAGAGAGAAAGAGATATTCTAGGATTCTTTGAGAGAGATTAAGAGATAGAGAGACAGAGATAGAGAGAGATTCTAGACTCATTTGAGACAGAGAGAGGCAGTAAAAGAGAGATTCAAGGCTCCTTTGAGCGAAAGAGAGAGATACAGAGACAGGGAGAAGCTAGGCACCTTTGAGGGAGAGAAAGACAGAGAGAGAGGGATCCTAGGCTCTTTGAGAGAGAGAGAGATTGAGGGAGAGAATATATGTTCCTTGGAGAGAGAGAGGGAGAGAGAAAGCGATAGAAAGAGACAAAGAGAGAGAGAGAGAGAGTGAGAGGGAGAGAGAGAGATGCTTGTGTCCTTTTAGAGAGAGAGAGTGTTTGTAAACTACTTAGAGAGAGACAGGGAAAGAGAGAGATCTTCGATTGCTTTGAGAGAGAGAGAGATAGATGCTTGTCTCCTTTGAGAGAGACAGAGAGAGAGCTCTGAGGCTCCTTTCTGAAAGAGAGACTGTAGGCTCCTTTGAGAGATAAAGTGATATGCTAGGCACCTTTGAGAGAAAGAGGAGGGCTAGAGAGGCAGAGAGATGCTGCGTTCCTTTTAGAGAAAGAGAGACAGTGAGAGAGGGATCAGAGGCTCCTTTGAGAGAGAGAGAGGGAGAGAGAGAATATATGCTCCTAGGTGAGAAAGAGACCTATAGAGTGATATGCTTAGCTCCTTTGAGAAAGAGAGAGATGTAATCTCCTTTGAGCGAAAGAGAGAGAGAGAGATGCTAGGCTCCTTTGAGAGAGAAAGATATATGCTTGGCTCCTTTGAGAGAAAGAGGAGAGTTAGACAGAGAGATGCTGGGTTCCTTTTAGAGAAAGAGAGACAGTGAGAGAGGGATCAGAGGATTCTTTGAGAGAGAGAGGGAGAGAGAGAATATATGCTCCCAGGTCAGAGAGAGAGAGACATAGAGAGAGAGATGCTTAGCTCCTCTGAGAAAGAGAGAGATGGTAATCTCCTTTGAGAGAAAGAGAGAGATAGATGCTAGGCGACTTTGTCAGAGAGGGAGGGGTGGTAGGCTCTTTGAGAGCGAGAGTAAGTGATGCTAGGATTCTTAGAGAGGGAAAGAGAGAGATCCTGGAATCCTTTGAGTGAGACAGAGAGATATATTCTAGGATTCTTTCAGAGACAGAGAGAGTCTGAGAGAGACCGAGAGAGAGGGAGATGCTAGGCTCAAATGAGAGAGAGAGAGAGAGGGAGGAAGAGAGAGAGATTCTAGGCTCCTTTGAGCGAAAGAGAGATATACAGATAAATGGAGATGCTAGGCTCCTTTGAGGGAGAGAGAGTCAGACAGAGATAGAGAGCAATCCTAGGCTCTTTGAGAGAGAGAGATAGAGAGGGAGAGAACATATGCTCCTTCTAGAGAGAGATTGAGGGAGAGAGAGAGAGAAAGAGAGAAAGAGAGAGAGACAGAGAGACAGCGACAAAGAGAGAGATGCTTGGGACGTTTTAGAGAGAGAGAGATCTGCTAAGCTTTTTGAGAGAAAGAGAAAGGAAGAGACAGAGAGAGATATGCTAGGCTCCTTGAGAGAGACTGAGGGAGAGAAAAGAGAGAGAGAGAGAGGCTAGGCTCCCGTGAACGAGAGAGTGAGAGAGATACATGCAAGGCTCCTTTGTGAGAGAGAGAGAGAGCGAGAGTGATTCTAGTATCCTTTGAGAAAGAGAGTGGGATTCTAGGCTCCTTTGTGAGAAAGTGGAGAGATGAAGCGACAGAGAGTTGCTATTCCCCTTTGAGAGAGAGAGAGATGCTAGACTTCTTAGACAGAGAGAGAGAAAAAGAGAGAGATGCTAGAATATTTGGAGAGAGAGAGAAATGCTATGCTCCTTTGAGAGAGAGAGAGAGAGGGAGAGAGGGAGAGGGAGAGAGCGAGTAAGAGAGAGATGCAGGGATCCTTTGATAGAAAGTGGAGAGATACAAAGAGAGATGTATGCTATTCTACTTTAAGAGAGAGAGGACAGAGAGAGAGGGATCATAGGCTCGTTTGAGAGAGAGAGAGAGAGAGAAATATAGACGATATGCTCCTTGGAGAGAGAGTGAGAGAGAGAGAAAGAGAGGGAGAGAGAGAGAGCAGCGAGGCTCTTTTGAGAGAGAGAGATGGAGAGATAAAGATTCTAGGCTCCTATGAGAGAAATAGAGATACATAGACAGACATATGCTGGGCTCCTTTGAGAGAGACTGAGGGAGAGAAGAGAGAGAGAGATGCTAGGCTCCTGTGAACAAGACAGTGAGAGAGATACATGCAAGGCTCCTTCGAGAGAGCGAGCGAGCGAGAGGGATTCTATTCTCCTTTGAGAAAGAGAGAGAGATTCTAGGCTCCTTTCAGAGAAAGTGCAGAGATAGAGAGACAGAGAGTTGCTATTCCCCTTTGAGAGAGAGAGATGCTAGACTTCTTAGACAGAGAGAGAGAAAAAGGGAGAGATGCTAGAATACTTGGAGAGAGAGATATATATGCTATGCTCCTTTGAGAGAGAGAAAGAGAGAGAGAGAGGGAGAGAGCGAGTGAGAGCAAGATACTGGGATCCTTTGATAGAAAGTGGAGAGATACAAAGAGAGATGTATGCTATTCAACTGTAAGAGAGAGAGGACAGAGAGAGAGGGATCATAGGCTCGTTTGAGAGAGAGAGAGAGAGAGAAATATAGACGATATGCTCCTTGGAGAGAGAGTGAGAGAGAGAGAAAAAGAGGGAGTGAGAGAGAGCAGCGAGGCTCTTTTGAGAGAGAGAGATGGAGAGATAAAGATTCTAGGCTCCTATGAGAGAAATAGAGATACATAGACAGACATATGCTGGGCTCCTTTGAGAGAGACTGAGGGAGAGAAGAGAGAGAGAGATGCTAGGCTCCTGTGAACAAGACAGTGAGAGAGATACATGCAAGGCTCCTTCGAGAGAGCGAGCGAGCGAGAGGGATTCTATTCTCCTTTGAGAAAGAGAGAGAGATTCTAGGCTCCTTTCAGAGAAAGTGCAGAGATAGAGAGACAGAGAGTTGCTATTCCCCTTTGAGAGAGAGAGATGCTAGACTTCTTAGACAGAGAGAGAGAAAAAGGGAGAGATGCTAGAATACTTGGAGAGAGAGATATATATGCTATGCTCCTTTGAGAGAGAGAAAGAGAGAGAGAGAGGGAGAGAGCGAGTGAGAGCAAGATACTGGGATCCTTTGATAGAAAGTGGAGAGATACAAAGAGAGATGTATGCTATTCAACTGTAAGAGAGAGAGGACAGAGAGAGAGGGATCATAGGCTAGATTGAGAGAGAGAGAGAAATATAGACGATATGCTCCTTGGAGAGAGAGAGAGAGAGAGAGAGAGGGAGAGAGAGAGAGCTGAGAGGCTCCTTTGAGAGAGAGAGATGTAGAGATAAAGATTCTAGGCTCCTATGAGGGAAATAGAGATAGACAGAGATATGCTGGGCTCCTTTGAGTGAGAGAGAGAGTTTCTAAGCTTCTTAGAGAGCGACAGAGAAAGAGAGAGATGCTGGATTCCTTTGAGAGAGAGAGAGATAGATAGATGCTTGTCTCCTCTGAGAGAGACAGAGGGAGAGAACTCTGTTGCTCCTTTCTGAGAGGGAGAGATACTAGGCTCCTTTGAGAGAGAAAGAGATATGCTAGGCTCCTTTCAGAGAAAGAGGAGAGCTAGAGAGACAGAGAGATGCTGGGTTCCTTTTAGAGAAAGAGAGACAGTGAGAGAGGGATCAGAAGCTCCTTTGAGAGAGAGAGAGGGAGAGAGAGAATATATGCTCCTAGGTGAGAGAGAGAGAGAGAGAGAGAGAGAGAGAGAGACAGATGCTTATCTCCTTTGAGAAAGAGAGAGATGGTAATCGCCTTTGAGAGAAAGAGAGAGATAGATGCTAGGCTACTTTGTCAGAGAGGGAGGGATGGTAGGCTCTTTGAGAGAGAGAGTAATGCTAGGATTTTAAGAGAGAGAGGGAGTGAGATGCTAGAATCCTTTGAGTGAGACAGAGAGATATATTCTAGGATTCTTTGAGAGAGAGAAAGAGACTGAGAGAGACAGAGATAGAGAGAGATGCTAGGCTCAATAGGACAGAGATAGGGAGGGAGAGAGAGAGATTCTAGGCTCCTTTGAGCGAAAGAGAGATATACAGAGACATGGAGATGCTAGGCTCCTTTGAGGTAGAGAGAGTCAGACAGAGAGAGAGAGGGATCCTTGGCTCTTTGAGAGAGAGCGTCAGGGAGAGAATATATGCTCCTTGGAGATAGAGAGGGAGAGATAGAGAGGGAGACAGAAATGCTTGTCTCCTTTGAGAGAGAGAGAGATAGCTGTGAGGCTCCTTTGTGAGAGAGGGAGATACTAGGCTCCTTTGAGAGAGAAAGAGATATGCTAGGGTCGTTTAAGAGAAAGAGTAGAGCGAGAGAGACAGAGAGATTCTTGGCTCCTTTGAGAGAAAGAGAGACAGAGAGAGAGGGATCCGAGGCTCCTTTGAGAGAGAGAGAGAGTATATATGCTCCTGGGAGAGAGAGAGAGAGACATAGACAGATGCTTGGCTCTTTTGAGGAAGAGAGAGACGCTTATCTCTTTGAGAGAAAGAGAGAGGGAGATGCTACGCTACTTTGTCAGAGAGAGCGGGATGGTAGGCTCCTCTGAGAGTGGGAGTGAGTGATGCTAGGTATCTCAGAGAGAGAAAGAGAGAGATGCTAGAGTCCTTTGAGTGAGAGAGAAAGAGATATTCTAGGATTCTTTGAGAGAGATTAAGAGATAGAGAGACAGAGATAGAGAGAGATTCTAGACTCATTTGAGACAGAGAGAGGCAGTAAAAGAGAGATTCAAGGCTCCTTTGAGCGAAAGAGAGAGATACAGAGACAGGGAGAAGCTAGGCACCTTTGAGGGAGAGAAAGACAGAGAGAGAGGGATCCTAGGCTCTTTGAGAGAGAGAGAGATTGAGGGAGAGAATATATGTTCCTTGGAGAGAGAGAGGGAGAGAGAAAGCGATAGAAAGAGACAAAGAGAGAGAGAGAGAGAGTGAGAGGGAGAGAGAGAGATGCTTGTGTCCTTTTAGAGAGAGAGAGTGTTTGTAAACTACTTAGAGAGAGACAGGGAAAGAGAGAGATCTTCGATTGCTTTGAGAGAGAGAGAGATAGATGCTTGTCTCCTTTGAGAGAGACAGAGAGAGAGCTCTGAGGCTCCTTTCTGAAAGAGAGACTGTAGGCTCCTTTGAGAGATAAAGTGATATGCTAGGCACCTTTGAGAGAAAGAGGAGGGCTAGAGAGGCAGAGAGATGCTGCGTTCCTTTTAGAGAAAGAGAGACAGTGAGAGAGGGATCAGAGGCTCCTTTGAGAGAGAGAGAGGGAGAGAGAGAATATATGCTCCTAGGTGAGAAAGAGACCTATAGAGTGATATGCTTAGCTCCTTTGAGAAAGAGAGAGATGTAATCTCCTTTGAGCGAAAGAGAGAGAGAGAGATGCTAGGCTCCTTTGAGAGAGAAAGATATATGCTTGGCTCCTTTGAGAGAAAGAGGAGAGTTAGACAGAGAGATGCTGGGTTCCTTTTAGAGAAAGAGAGACAGTGAGAGAGGGATCAGAGGATTCTTTGAGAGAGAGAGGGAGAGAGAGAATATATGCTCCCAGGTCAGAGAGAGAGAGACATAGAGAGAGAGATGCTTAGCTCCTCTGAGAAAGAGAGAGATGGTAATCTCCTTTGAGAGAAAGAGAGAGATAGATGCTAGGCGACTTTGTCAGAGAGGGAGGGGTGGTAGGCTCTTTGAGAGCGAGAGTAAGTGATGCTAGGATTCTTAGAGAGGGAAAGAGAGAGATCCTGGAATCCTTTGAGTGAGACAGAGAGATATATTCTAGGATTCTTTCAGAGACAGAGAGAGTCTGAGAGAGACCGAGAGAGAGGGAGATGCTAGGCTCAAATGAGAGAGAGAGAGAGAGGGAGGAAGAGAGAGAGATTCTAGGCTCCTTTGAGCGAAAGAGAGATATACAGATAAATGGAGATGCTAGGCTCCTTTGAGGGAGAGAGAGTCAGACAGAGATAGAGAGCAATCCTAGGCTCTTTGAGAGAGAGAGATAGAGAGGGAGAGAACATATGCTCCTTCTAGAGAGAGATTGAGGGAGAGAGAGAGAGAAAGAGAGAAAGAGAGAGAGACAGAGAGACAGCGACAAAGAGAGAGATGCTTGGGACGTTTTAGAGAGAGAGAGATCTGCTAAGCTTTTTGAGAGAAAGAGAAAGGAAGAGACAGAGAGAGATATGCTAGGCTCCTTGAGAGAGACTGAGGGAGAGAAAAGAGAGAGAGAGAGAGGCTAGGCTCCCGTGAACGAGAGAGTGAGAGAGATACATGCAAGGCTCCTTTGTGAGAGAGAGAGAGAGCGAGAGTGATTCTAGTATCCTTTGAGAAAGAGAGTGGGATTCTAGGCTCCTTTGTGAGAAAGTGGAGAGATGAAGCGACAGAGAGTTGCTATTCCCCTTTGAGAGAGAGAGAGATGCTAGACTTCTTAGACAGAGAGAGAGAAAAAGAGAGAGATGCTAGAATATTTGGAGAGAGAGAGAAATGCTATGCTCCTTTGAGAGAGAGAGAGAGAGGGAGAGAGGGAGAGGGAGAGAGCGAGTAAGAGAGAGATGCAGGGATCCTTTGATAGAAAGTGGAGAGATACAAAGAGAGATGTATGCTATTCTACTTTAAGAGAGAGAGGACAGAGAGAGAGGGATCATAGGCTCGTTTGAGAGAGAGAGAGAGAGAGAAATATAGACGATATGCTCCTTGGAGAGAGAGTGAGAGAGAGAGAAAGAGAGGGAGAGAGAGAGAGCAGCGAGGCTCTTTTGAGAGAGAGAGATGGAGAGATAAAGATTCTAGGCTCCTATGAGAGAAATAGAGATACATAGACAGACATATGCTGGGCTCCTTTGAGAGAGACTGAGGGAGAGAAGAGAGAGAGAGATGCTAGGCTCCTGTGAACAAGACAGTGAGAGAGATACATGCAAGGCTCCTTCGAGAGAGCGAGCGAGCGAGAGGGATTCTATTCTCCTTTGAGAAAGAGAGAGAGATTCTAGGCTCCTTTCAGAGAAAGTGCAGAGATAGAGAGACAGAGAGTTGCTATTCCCCTTTGAGAGAGAGAGATGCTAGACTTCTTAGACAGAGAGAGAGAAAAAGGGAGAGATGCTAGAATACTTGGAGAGAGAGATATATATGCTATGCTCCTTTGAGAGAGAGAAAGAGAGAGAGAGAGGGAGAGAGCGAGTGAGAGCAAGATACTGGGATCCTTTGATAGAAAGTGGAGAGATACAAAGAGAGATGTATGCTATTCAACTGTAAGAGAGAGAGGACAGAGAGAGAGGGATCATAGGCTAGATTGAGAGAGAGAGAGAAATATAGACGATATGCTCCTTGGAGAGAGAGAGAGAGAGAGAGAGAGGGAGAGAGAGAGAGCTGAGAGGCTCCTTTGAGAGAGAGAGATGTAGAGATAAAGATTCTAGGCTCCTATGAGGGAAATAGAGATAGACAGAGATATGCTGGGCTCCTTTGAGTGAGAGAGAGAGTTTCTAAGCTTCTTAGAGAGCGACAGAGAAAGAGAGAGATGCTGGATTCCTTTGAGAGAGAGAGAGATAGATAGATGCTTGTCTCCTCTGAGAGAGACAGAGGGAGAGAACTCTGTTGCTCCTTTCTGAGAGGGAGAGATACTAGGCTCCTTTGAGAGAGAAAGAGATATGCTAGGCTCCTTTCAGAGAAAGAGGAGAGCTAGAGAGACAGAGAGATGCTGGGTTCCTTTTAGAGAAAGAGAGACAGTGAGAGAGGGATCAGAAGCTCCTTTGAGAGAGAGAGAGGGAGAGAGAGAATATATGCTCCTAGGCGAGAAAGAGAGAGAGAGAGAGAGAGAGAGAGAGAGACAGATGCTTATCTCCTTTGAGAAAGAGAGAGATGGTAATCGCCTTTGAGAGAAAGAGAGAGATAGATGCTAGGCTACTTTGTCAGAGAGGGAGGGATGGTAGGCTCTTTGAGAGAGAGAGTAATGCTAGGATTTTAAGAGAGAGAGGGAGTGAGATGCTAGAATCCTTTGAGTGAGACAGAGAGATATATTCTAGGATTCTTTGAGAGAGAGAAAGAGACTGAGAGAGACAGAGATAGAGAGAGATGCTAGGCTCAATAGGACAGAGATAGGGAGGGAGAGAGAGAGATTCTAGGCTCCTTTGAGCGAAAGAGAGATATACAGAGACATGGAGATGCTAGGCTCCTTTGAGGTAGAGAGAGTCAGACAGAGAGAGAGAGGGATCCTTGGCTCTTTGAGAGAGAGCGTCAGGGAGAGAATATATGCTCCTTGGAGATAGAGAGGGAGAGATAGAGAGGGAGACAGAAATGCTTGTCTCCTTTGAGAGAGAGAGAGATAGCTGTGAGGCTCCTTTGTGAGAGAGGGAGATACTAGGCTCCTTTGAGAGAGAAAGAGATATGCTAGGGTCGTTTAAGAGAAAGAGTAGAGCGAGAGAGACAGAGAGATTCTTGGCTCCTTTGAGAGAAAGAGAGACAGAGAGAGAGGGATCCGAGGCTCCTTTGAGAGAGAGAGAGAGTATATATGCTCCTGGGAGAGAGAGAGAGAGACATAGACAGATGCTTGGCTCTTTTGAGGAAGAGAGAGACGCTTATCTCTTTGAGAGAAAGAGAGAGGGAGATGCTACGCTACTTTGTCAGAGAGAGCGGGATGGTAGGCTCCTCTGAGAGTGGGAGTGAGTGATGCTAGGTATCTCAGAGAGAGAAAGAGAGAGATGCTAGAGTCCTTTGAGTGAGAGAGAAAGAGATATTCTAGGATTCTTTGAGAGAGATTAAGAGATAGAGAGACAGAGATAGAGAGAGATTCTAGACTCATTTGAGACAGAGAGAGGCAGTAAAAGAGAGATTCAAGGCTCCTTTGAGCGAAAGAGAGAGATACAGAGACAGGGAGAAGCTAGGCACCTTTGAGGGAGAGAAAGACAGAGAGAGAGGGATCCTAGGCTCTTTGAGAGAGAGAGAGATTGAGGGAGAGAATATATGTTCCTTGGAGAGAGAGAGGGAGAGAGAAAGCGATAGAAAGAGACAAAGAGAGAGAGAGAGAGAGTGAGAGGGAGAGAGAGAGATGCTTGTGTCCTTTTAGAGAGAGAGAGTGTTTGTAAACTACTTAGAGAGAGACAGGGAAAGAGAGAGATCTTCGATTGCTTTGAGAGAGAGAGAGATAGATGCTTGTCTCCTTTGAGAGAGACAGAGAGAGAGCTCTGAGGCTCCTTTCTGAAAGAGAGACTGTAGGCTCCTTTGAGAGATAAAGTGATATGCTAGGCACCTTTGAGAGAAAGAGGAGGGCTAGAGAGGCAGAGAGATGCTGCGTTCCTTTTAGAGAAAGAGAGACAGTGAGAGAGGGATCAGAGGCTCCTTTGAGAGAGAGAGAGGGAGAGAGAGAATATATGCTCCTAGGTGAGAAAGAGACCTATAGAGTGATATGCTTAGCTCCTTTGAGAAAGAGAGAGATGTAATCTCCTTTGAGCGAAAGAGAGAGAGAGAGATGCTAGGCTCCTTTGAGAGAGAAAGATATATGCTTGGCTCCTTTGAGAGAAAGAGGAGAGTTAGACAGAGAGATGCTGGGTTCCTTTTAGAGAAAGAGAGACAGTGAGAGAGGGATCAGAGGATTCTTTGAGAGAGAGAGGGAGAGAGAGAATATATGCTCCCAGGTCAGAGAGAGAGAGACATAGAGAGAGAGATGCTTAGCTCCTCTGAGAAAGAGAGAGATGGTAATCTCCTTTGAGAGAAAGAGAGAGATAGATGCTAGGCGACTTTGTCAGAGAGGGAGGGGTGGTAGGCTCTTTGAGAGCGAGAGTAAGTGATGCTAGGATTCTTAGAGAGGGAAAGAGAGAGATCCTGGAATCCTTTGAGTGAGACAGAGAGATATATTCTAGGATTCTTTCAGAGACAGAGAGAGTCTGAGAGAGACCGAGAGAGAGGGAGATGCTAGGCTCAAATGAGAGAGAGAGAGAGAGGGAGGAAGAGAGAGAGATTCTAGGCTCCTTTGAGCGAAAGAGAGATATACAGATAAATGGAGATGCTAGGCTCCTTTGAGGGAGAGAGAGTCAGACAGAGATAGAGAGCAATCCTAGGCTCTTTGAGAGAGAGAGATAGAGAGGGAGAGAACATATGCTCCTTCTAGAGAGAGATTGAGGGAGAGAGAGAGAGAAAGAGAGAAAGAGAGAGAGACAGAGAGACAGCGACAAAGAGAGAGATGCTTGGGACGTTTTAGAGAGAGAGAGATCTGCTAAGCTTTTTGAGAGAAAGAGAAAGGAAGAGACAGAGAGAGATATGCTAGGCTCCTTGAGAGAGACTGAGGGAGAGAAAAGAGAGAGAGAGAGAGGCTAGGCTCCCGTGAACGAGAGAGTGAGAGAGATACATGCAAGGCTCCTTTGTGAGAGAGAGAGAGAGCGAGAGTGATTCTAGTATCCTTTGAGAAAGAGAGTGGGATTCTAGGCTCCTTTGTGAGAAAGTGGAGAGATGAAGCGACAGAGAGTTGCTATTCCCCTTTGAGAGAGAGAGAGATGCTAGACTTCTTAGACAGAGAGAGAGAAAAAGAGAGAGATGCTAGAATATTTGGAGAGAGAGAGAAATGCTATGCTCCTTTGAGAGAGAGAGAGAGAGGGAGAGAGGGAGAGGGAGAGAGCGAGTAAGAGAGAGATGCAGGGATCCTTTGATAGAAAGTGGAGAGATACAAAGAGAGATGTATGCTATTCTACTTTAAGAGAGAGAGGACAGAGAGAGAGGGATCATAGGCTCGTTTGAGAGAGAGAGAGAGAGAGAAATATAGACGATATGCTCCTTGGAGAGAGAGTGAGAGAGAGAGAAAGAGAGGGAGAGAGAGAGAGCAGCGAGGCTCTTTTGAGAGAGAGAGATGGAGAGATAAAGATTCTAGGCTCCTATGAGAGAAATAGAGATACATAGACAGACATATGCTGGGCTCCTTTGAGAGAGACTGAGGGAGAGAAGAGAGAGAGAGATGCTAGGCTCCTGTGAACAAGACAGTGAGAGAGATACATGCAAGGCTCCTTCGAGAGAGCGAGCGAGCGAGAGGGATTCTATTCTCCTTTGAGAAAGAGAGAGAGATTCTAGGCTCCTTTCAGAGAAAGTGCAGAGATAGAGAGACAGAGAGTTGCTATTCCCCTTTGAGAGAGAGAGATGCTAGACTTCTTAGACAGAGAGAGAGAAAAAGGGAGAGATGCTAGAATACTTGGAGAGAGAGATATATATGCTATGCTCCTTTGAGAGAGAGAAAGAGAGAGAGAGAGGGAGAGAGCGAGTGAGAGCAAGATACTGGGATCCTTTGATAGAAAGTGGAGAGATACAAAGAGAGATGTATGCTATTCAACTGTAAGAGAGAGAGGACAGAGAGAGAGGGATCATAGGCTAGATTGAGAGAGAGAGAGAAATATAGACGATATGCTCCTTGGAGAGAGAGAGAGAGAGAGAGAGAGGGAGAGAGAGAGAGCTGAGAGGCTCCTTTGAGAGAGAGAGATGTAGAGATAAAGATTCTAGGCTCCTATGAGGGAAATAGAGATAGACAGAGATATGCTGGGCTCCTTTGAGTGAGAGAGAGAGTTTCTAAGCTTCTTAGAGAGCGACAGAGAAAGAGAGAGATGCTGGATTCCTTTGAGAGAGAGAGAGATAGATAGATGCTTGTCTCCTCTGAGAGAGACAGAGGGAGAGAACTCTGTTGCTCCTTTCTGAGAGGGAGAGATACTAGGCTCCTTTGAGAGAGAAAGAGATATGCTAGGCTCCTTTCAGAGAAAGAGGAGAGCTAGAGAGACAGAGAGATGCTGGGTTCCTTTTAGAGAAAGAGAGACAGTGAGAGAGGGATCAGAAGCTCCTTTGAGAGAGAGAGAGGGAGAGAGAGAATATATGCTCCTAGGCGAGAAAGAGAGAGAGAGAGAGAGAGAGAGAGAGAGAGACAGATGCTTATCTCCTTTGAGAAAGAGAGAGATGGTAATCGCCTTTGAGAGAAAGAGAGAGATAGATGCTAGGCTACTTTGTCAGAGAGGGAGGGATGGTAGGCTCTTTGAGAGAGAGAGTAATGCTAGGATTTTAAGAGAGAGAGGGAGTGAGATGCTAGAATCCTTTGAGTGAGACAGAGAGATATATTCTAGGATTCTTTGAGAGAGAGAAAGAGACTGAGAGAGACAGAGATAGAGAGAGATGCTAGGCTCAATAGGACAGAGATAGGGAGGGAGAGAGAGAGATTCTAGGCTCCTTTGAGCGAAAGAGAGATATACAGAGACATGGAGATGCTAGGCTCCTTTGAGGTAGAGAGAGTCAGACAGAGAGAGAGAGGGATCCTTGGCTCTTTGAGAGAGAGCGTCAGGGAGAGAATATATGCTCCTTGGAGATAGAGAGGGAGAGATAGAGAGGGAGACAGAAATGCTTGTCTCCTTTGAGAGAGAGAGAGATAGCTGTGAGGCTCCTTTGTGAGAGAGGGAGATACTAGGCTCCTTTGAGAGAGAAAGAGATATGCTAGGGTCGTTTAAGAGAAAGAGTAGAGCGAGAGAGACAGAGAGATTCTTGGCTCCTTTGAGAGAAAGAGAGACAGAGAGAGAGGGATCCGAGGCTCCTTTGAGAGAGAGAGAGAGTATATATGCTCCTGGGAGAGAGAGAGAGAGACATAGACAGATGCTTGGCTCTTTTGAGGAAGAGAGAGACGCTTATCTCTTTGAGAGAAAGAGAGAGGGAGATGCTACGCTACTTTGTCAGAGAGAGCGGGATGGTAGGCTCCTCTGAGAGTGGGAGTGAGTGATGCTAGGTATCTCAGAGAGAGAAAGAGAGAGATGCTAGAGTCCTTTGAGTGAGAGAGAAAGAGATATTCTAGGATTCTTTGAGAGAGATTAAGAGATAGAGAGACAGAGATAGAGAGAGATTCTAGACTCATTTGAGACAGAGAGAGGCAGTAAAAGAGAGATTCAAGGCTCCTTTGAGCGAAAGAGAGAGATACAGAGACAGGGAGAAGCTAGGCACCTTTGAGGGAGAGAAAGACAGAGAGAGAGGGATCCTAGGCTCTTTGAGAGAGAGAGAGATTGAGGGAGAGAATATATGTTCCTTGGAGAGAGAGAGGGAGAGAGAAAGCGATAGAAAGAGACAAAGAGAGAGAGAGAGAGAGTGAGAGGGAGAGAGAGAGATGCTTGTGTCCTTTTAGAGAGAGAGAGTGTTTGTAAACTACTTAGAGAGAGACAGGGAAAGAGAGAGATCTTCGATTGCTTTGAGAGAGAGAGAGATAGATGCTTGTCTCCTTTGAGAGAGACAGAGAGAGAGCTCTGAGGCTCCTTTCTGAAAGAGAGACTGTAGGCTCCTTTGAGAGATAAAGTGATATGCTAGGCACCTTTGAGAGAAAGAGGAGGGCTAGAGAGGCAGAGAGATGCTGCGTTCCTTTTAGAGAAAGAGAGACAGTGAGAGAGGGATCAGAGGCTCCTTTGAGAGAGAGAGAGGGAGAGAGAGAATATATGCTCCTAGGTGAGAAAGAGACCTATAGAGTGATATGCTTAGCTCCTTTGAGAAAGAGAGAGATGTAATCTCCTTTGAGCGAAAGAGAGAGAGAGAGATGCTAGGCTCCTTTGAGAGAGAAAGATATATGCTTGGCTCCTTTGAGAGAAAGAGGAGAGTTAGACAGAGAGATGCTGGGTTCCTTTTAGAGAAAGAGAGACAGTGAGAGAGGGATCAGAGGATTCTTTGAGAGAGAGAGGGAGAGAGAGAATATATGCTCCCAGGTCAGAGAGAGAGAGACATAGAGAGAGAGATGCTTAGCTCCTCTGAGAAAGAGAGAGATGGTAATCTCCTTTGAGAGAAAGAGAGAGATAGATGCTAGGCGACTTTGTCAGAGAGGGAGGGGTGGTAGGCTCTTTGAGAGCGAGAGTAAGTGATGCTAGGATTCTTAGAGAGGGAAAGAGAGAGATCCTGGAATCCTTTGAGTGAGACAGAGAGATATATTCTAGGATTCTTTCAGAGACAGAGAGAGTCTGAGAGAGACCGAGAGAGAGGGAGATGCTAGGCTCAAATGAGAGAGAGAGAGAGAGGGAGGAAGAGAGAGAGATTCTAGGCTCCTTTGAGCGAAAGAGAGATATACAGATAAATGGAGATGCTAGGCTCCTTTGAGGGAGAGAGAGTCAGACAGAGATAGAGAGCAATCCTAGGCTCTTTGAGAGAGAGAGATAGAGAGGGAGAGAACATATGCTCCTTCTAGAGAGAGATTGAGGGAGAGAGAGAGAGAAAGAGAGAAAGAGAGAGAGACAGAGAGACAGCGACAAAGAGAGAGATGCTTGGGACGTTTTAGAGAGAGAGAGATCTGCTAAGCTTTTTGAGAGAAAGAGAAAGGAAGAGACAGAGAGAGATATGCTAGGCTCCTTGAGAGAGACTGAGGGAGAGAAAAGAGAGAGAGAGAGAGGCTAGGCTCCCGTGAACGAGAGAGTGAGAGAGATACATGCAAGGCTCCTTTGTGAGAGAGAGAGAGAGCGAGAGTGATTCTAGTATCCTTTGAGAAAGAGAGTGGGATTCTAGGCTCCTTTGTGAGAAAGTGGAGAGATGAAGCGACAGAGAGTTGCTATTCCCCTTTGAGAGAGAGAGAGATGCTAGACTTCTTAGACAGAGAGAGAGAAAAAGAGAGAGATGCTAGAATATTTGGAGAGAGAGAGAAATGCTATGCTCCTTTGAGAGAGAGAGAGAGAGGGAGAGAGGGAGAGGGAGAGAGCGAGTAAGAGAGAGATGCAGGGATCCTTTGATAGAAAGTGGAGAGATACAAAGAGAGATGTATGCTATTCTACTTTAAGAGAGAGAGGACAGAGAGAGAGGGATCATAGGCTCGTTTGAGAGAGAGAGAGAGAGAGAAATATAGACGATATGCTCCTTGGAGAGAGAGTGAGAGAGAGAGAAAGAGAGGGAGAGAGAGAGAGCAGCGAGGCTCTTTTGAGAGAGAGAGATGGAGAGATAAAGATTCTAGGCTCCTATGAGAGAAATAGAGATACATAGACAGACATATGCTGGGCTCCTTTGAGAGAGACTGAGGGAGAGAAGAGAGAGAGAGATGCTAGGCTCCTGTGAACAAGACAGTGAGAGAGATACATGCAAGGCTCCTTCGAGAGAGCGAGCGAGCGAGAGGGATTCTATTCTCCTTTGAGAAAGAGAGAGAGATTCTAGGCTCCTTTCAGAGAAAGTGCAGAGATAGAGAGACAGAGAGTTGCTATTCCCCTTTGAGAGAGAGAGATGCTAGACTTCTTAGACAGAGAGAGAGAAAAAGGGAGAGATGCTAGAATACTTGGAGAGAGAGATATATATGCTATGCTCCTTTGAGAGAGAGAAAGAGAGAGAGAGAGGGAGAGAGCGAGTGAGAGCAAGATACTGGGATCCTTTGATAGAAAGTGGAGAGATACAAAGAGAGATGTATGCTATTCAACTGTAAGAGAGAGAGGACAGAGAGAGAGGGATCATAGGCTAGATTGAGAGAGAGAGAGAAATATAGACGATATGCTCCTTGGAGAGAGAGAGAGAGAGAGAGAGAGGGAGAGAGAGAGAGCTGAGAGGCTCCTTTGAGAGAGAGAGATGTAGAGATAAAGATTCTAGGCTCCTATGAGGGAAATAGAGATAGACAGAGATATGCTGGGCTCCTTTGAGTGAGAGAGAGAGTTTCTAAGCTTCTTAGAGAGCGACAGAGAAAGAGAGAGATGCTGGATTCCTTTGAGAGAGAGAGAGATAGATAGATGCTTGTCTCCTCTGAGAGAGACAGAGGGAGAGAACTCTGTTGCTCCTTTCTGAGAGGGAGAGATACTAGGCTCCTTTGAGAGAGAAAGAGATATGCTAGGCTCCTTTCAGAGAAAGAGGAGAGCTAGAGAGACAGAGAGATGCTGGGTTCCTTTTAGAGAAAGAGAGACAGTGAGAGAGGGATCAGAAGCTCCTTTGAGAGAGAGAGAGGGAGAGAGAGAATATATGCTCCTAGGCGAGAAAGAGAGAGAGAGAGAGAGAGAGAGAGAGAGACAGATGCTTATCTCCTTTGAGAAAGAGAGAGATGGTAATCGCCTTTGAGAGAAAGAGAGAGATAGATGCTAGGCTACTTTGTCAGAGAGGGAGGGATGGTAGGCTCTTTGAGAGAGAGAGTAATGCTAGGATTTTAAGAGAGAGAGGGAGTGAGATGCTAGAATCCTTTGAGTGAGACAGAGAGATATATTCTAGGATTCTTTGAGAGAGAGAAAGAGACTGAGAGAGACAGAGATAGAGAGAGATGCTAGGCTCAATAGGACAGAGATAGGGAGGGAGAGAGAGAGATTCTAGGCTCCTTTGAGCGAAAGAGAGATATACAGAGACATGGAGATGCTAGGCTCCTTTGAGGTAGAGAGAGTCAGACAGAGAGAGAGAGGGATCCTTGGCTCTTTGAGAGAGAGCGTCAGGGAGAGAATATATGCTCCTTGGAGATAGAGAGGGAGAGATAGAGAGGGAGACAGAAATGCTTGTCTCCTTTGAGAGAGAGAGAGATAGCTGTGAGGCTCCTTTGTGAGAGAGGGAGATACTAGGCTCCTTTGAGAGAGAAAGAGATATGCTAGGGTCGTTTAAGAGAAAGAGTAGAGCGAGAGAGACAGAGAGATTCTTGGCTCCCTTTGAGAGAAAGAGAGACAGAGAGAGAGGGATCCGAGGCTCCTTTGAGAGAGAGAGAGAGTATATATGCTCCTGGGAGAGAGAGAGAGAGACATAGACAGATGCTTGGCTCTTTTGAGGAAGAGAGAGACGCTTATCTCTTTGAGAGAAAGAGAGAGGGAGATGCTACGCTACTTTGTCAGAGAGAGCGGGATGGTAGGCTCCTCTGAGAGTGGGAGTGAGTGATGCTAGGTATCTCAGAGAGAGAAAGAGAGAGATGCTAGAGTCCTTTGAGTGAGAGAGAAAGAGATATTCTAGGATTCTTTGAGAGAGATTAAGAGATAGAGAGACAGAGATAGAGAGAGATTCTAGACTCATTTGAGACAGAGAGAGGCAGTAAAAGAGAGATTCAAGGCTCCTTTGAGCGAAAGAGAGAGATACAGAGACAGGGAGAAGCTAGGCACCTTTGAGGGAGAGAAAGACAGAGAGAGAGGGATCCTAGGCTCTTTGAGAGAGAGAGAGATTGAGGGAGAGAATATATGTTCCTTGGAGAGAGAGAGGGAGAGAGAAAGCGATAGAAAGAGACAAAGAGAGAGAGAGAGAGAGTGAGAGAGGAGAGAGAGAGATGCTTGTGTCCTTTTAGAGAGAGAGAGTGTTTGTAAACTACTTAGAGAGAGACAGGGAAAGAGAGAGATCTTCGATTGCTTTGAGAGAGAGAGAGATAGATGCTTGTCTCCTTTGAGAGAGACAGAGAGAGAGCTCTGAGGCTCCTTTCTGAAAGAGAGACTGTAGGCTCCTTTGAGAGATAAAGTGATATGCTAGGCACCTTTGAGAGAAAGAGGAGGGCTAGAGAGGCAGAGAGATGCTGCGTTCCTTTTAGAGAAAGAGAGACAGTGAGAGAGGGATCAGAGGCTCCTTTGAGAGAGAGAGAGGGAGAGAGAGAATATATGCTCCTAGGTGAGAAAGAGACCTATAGAGTGATATGCTTAGCTCCTTTGAGAAAGAGAGAGATGTAATCTCCTTTGAGCGAAAGAGAGAGAGAGAGATGCTAGGCTCCTTTGAGAGAGAAAGATATATGCTTGGCTCCTTTGAGAGAAAGAGGAGAGTTAGACAGAGAGATGCTGGGTTCCTTTTAGAGAAAGAGAGACAGTGAGAGAGGGATCAGAGGATTCTTTGAGAGAGAGAGGGAGAGAGAGAATATATGCTCCCAGGTCAGAGAGAGAGAGACATAGAGAGAGAGATGCTTAGCTCCTCTGAGAAAGAGAGAGATGGTAATCTCCTTTGAGAGAAAGAGAGAGATAGATGCTAGGCGACTTTGTCAGAGAGGGAGGGGTGGTAGGCTCTTTGAGAGCGAGAGTAAGTGATGCTAGGATTCTTAGAGAGGGAAAGAGAGAGATCCTGGAATCCTTTGAGTGAGACAGAGAGATATATTCTAGGATTCTTTCAGAGACAGAGAGAGTCTGAGAGAGACCGAGAGAGAGGGAGATGCTAGGCTCAAATGAGAGAGAGAGAGAGAGGGAGGAAGAGAGAGAGATTCTAGGCTCCTTTGAGCGAAAGAGAGATATACAGATAAATGGAGATGCTAGGCTCCTTTGAGGGAGAGAGAGTCAGACAGAGATAGAGAGCAATCCTAGGCTCTTTGAGAGAGAGAGATAGAGAGGGAGAGAACATATGCTCCTTCTAGAGAGAGATTGAGGGAGAGAGAGAGAGAAAGAGAGAAAGAGAGAGAGACAGAGAGACAGCGACA